>NC_053026.1:207229769-207358057 GCF_003073215.2 Triticum urartu | reverse complement strand
CAAGCTTGGGGATGCTATGTTTGATGAAGATGATATTTTTTGTCCCCCAAGTTTTGATGAGCAAATTTATCATGATGAAAGCATCCCTCCTATCTATGATGATTATTGTGATGACACATATGCTATAAAGAATAATTATATCCATGAAACTTTTCATCATGATTTTAACTTCCAATTGGATTATGCCACACATGATAGTTTTATTGTTGAGTTTTCTCCCACTACTATTCATGAGAAGAATTTTGCTTATGTGGAGAGTAATAAAAATTCTATGCTTGTGGCTCATGAAAAGAATGCTTTATGTGATAGTTATATTGTTGAATTCATTCATGATGCTACTGAAAATTATTATGAGGGAGGAATTGCAATAATATCAAGTTTCCTCTCTGTGTGCTTAAAATCTTGAAGTTATGCTTGCTTTGCTTTCCGATGCTAGTTGATTCTTGTTCCCATAAATTGTTTGCTCACAAAATACCTATGCATAGGAAGTGTGTTAGACTTAAATGTGCTAGTCATATTATTCATGATGCTCTCTTTATGTTTCAATTCTTATCTTTTATGTGAGCATCATTGAAATCATCATGCCTAGCTAGGGGCGTTAACGATAGCGCTTGTTGGGAGGCAACCCAATTTTGTTTTTGTTATTTGCCTTTTGTTCCTGCTTAGTAATAAATAATTCATCTAGCCTCTGTTATGATTGTGTTTTTTATGTTTTAATTAGTGTTTGTGCCAAGTAAGACCTTTGGGATAGCTTACAGTGATGGTTGATTTGATCCTGCTGAAAAACAGAAACTTTTGCGCCCAGGAGATTAGTTTTAATTTTTAACAAAAGCGCGATAAAATACTGATTCCTTATTTAGAGGATTAATAAACAAATTATCTAGGACTTCCTAATTTCTTAGAATTTTTGGAGTTACAAAAGTATTCCGGAGTTACAGATTACTACAGACTGCCCTGTTTTTGACAGATTCTGTTTTTGATGCATAGTGATGTAGGGTACAACCCTAATCGCCCGATCTTTCACGAAAGGAGCGGATCCCGCGAAGAACACGAGGAACACAAAGAGGGGAACGAGGGAAAACAAGGGAAAACACAAGGGGAAACACAAGAGGAACACTCAAACGAACAAGAACAAGTCACACATGTGCTAGATCCTCGGATACATAGAAGGATACACGAATCCACAGACAACTAAGGACGATACAAGGGTAGCCGGTTCTTCTCCGTGAGGGGGTCTTGATGTTCTTCTCCACGAGGAGGTCTTGAATCCACAAGGGGATCTTCTCCGCGAGGAGGTCTTGAATCCAAGTGGATCTTCTCCGAAGAGGGGCCGCAGTCTCTCTCGTGGAGTAGATCCGGATGGATGAGCGAAGCTCTATCTCACAAAATGAGCTAAACCAACGCTAACCCTAGAAAGTTGTACGGGATAGAGTATATATAGTCTAGGGGAAGAAGGGGATACAGGGGCCTCGGCCCTTTACTGTGCGTAGACAGGGAGGCCGGACGTCCGGGTGTCGGGCCGGATGTCCGGGCTGTGGAGGCTGGATGTCCGGGCTGGTGAAGCTGGCCATGTTGCTCTCGGGTTTGGGGGGGGGGCCGGATTTCTGGGCAGGGGGCTGGATATCCGGGACCTCGAGAAGTGCCGGATGTCCGGGCTTGCGGGGCCGGATGTCCGGGGCCTGTAGGTACTTGGTGGTTGAGCAGCTGTAGAGGAAGGCGTTCCAGGGGCCGGATGTCCGGGGCCTGGGAGATGTTCTTGGCTCCTTCCGTTGGTTCTCCTCATCCGTGGACTTGGGGACTTGTCCGTCTTCATGCGCATCTTCGGGAGGACCCTCTTGGTACCTAATCATGCACAACACCTCGGACTTAGGTAGTAGCCATGTCTCATGCATAGAAAGTGGAAGTTCGGAGAGGAGTGAGTTCACCTCATCTTCGATAGCTTTGGCTCGACCTCGTGCCATTGGTCCAAGTGGTGCCGTTGGAGGTGTGGATGCGTCCATGGGGATGATCTTGGGATGCTGCGCATCATCTCCCCTCCCTTGGGGAAGATCTGTCCTCGGATCGAAAACCTCATCACCATGGTAGGGCGAGAGATCTTTGATGTTGAAGATGTCGCTCACGGAGTACTTGTCACGAGGAATGTCGATCTTGTAAGCGTTGTTGTTGTACCGTGCAAGGACCTTGAATGGTCCGTCCGCGCGTGGTTGAAGTTTGGACTTGCGTTCTTGGGGAAAGCGGTCCTTGCGAAGGTGTAACCACACGAGATCTCCAATGTTGAATATCATAGGGTGCTTGTTGACATTGATCTTGGTCGCAAGGGTTGTACTTGGCACTCGATGGTGTTTCTTGTATCTTCATGCACCTTCTCAAGATGGGTCGCTCTTGCACTTGCGTCCAAATTGATCCGCTCTTGGAGTGGTAGAGGTAGAATATCCAATGGTGACAAAGGGTTGAATCCGTAGACGACCTCGAAAGGGGACTTGCCGGTTGTAGAGTGTCTTGCTCGGTTGTAGGCGAACTCGGCGATGGGTAGACACTCCTCCCACTCCTTGATGTTCTTCTTGATGAGTACTCGAAGTAGAGCGGAGAGTGTGCGGTTTGTCACCTCCGTTTGGCCGTCGGTTTGAGGATGGTACGCCATGGAGAAGAATAGCTTGACTCCGAGCTTGGCGCATAGGGTCTTCCAGAAGTAGCTAAGGAACTTGACGTCGCGGTCTGAGACAATGGTTTTTGGCACACCATGGAGGCGCAAAATTTCCCTACAAAAGAGATTAGCAACATGTGAAGCATCATGTATCTTGTGGCAAGGAATAAAATGTGCCATTTTTGAGAAACGGTCCACAACGACAAATATGGAGTCTTTCCCATTTCGAGTTCTAGGCAAACCAAGTACAAAGTCCATGCTAATGTCTTCCCATGGTTGGTATGGAATTGGTAAAGGCATATAGAGACCATGAGATTGAGCTTTGGACTTAGCTTTGCGACATGTAGAACACCGGTTGGTGAAGCAATTGACGTCCTGAAACATCTTTGGCCAAAAGTAGCTCTTCGAGAGAGTGGCGAACGTCTTGTCGCGTTCGAAGTGTCCCATTAATCCTACTCCATGTGATTCCTACAAAAGCAACAAACGAAGAGACGACTCGGGGATGCAAAGTTTGTTAGCTCTCATAAGATAGCCGTCTTTGATGTAATAGCATTCCCAAGATGTATTCGACAAACACTTGGCATAAGGAGTAGCAAAAGTTGCATCATGCTCATACAAGTCTTTGATATGCTCAAAGCCAATGACATCTAACTCAAGTTGCGTGACAAGCATGCATATGCGGGAAAGAGCATCCGCTACTATGTTTTCTTTACCCTTGATGTACTTGATGACATAGGGAAAAGACTCAATAAATTCACTACATTTAGCATGATGCTTGTTCAACTTTGTTTGTCCCTTAAGATACTTGAGAGTCTCATGATCGGTATGAATGATAAACTCATGGGGACGAAGATAGTGTTCCCATTCATGCAAAACGCGGACTAAAGCATATAGCTCTTTGTCATAGATGGGATAATTGAGTTGCGCTCTGGAAAGTTTCTCACTAAAGTAAGCTATGGGGCGCTTCTCTTGTGTTAACACACCTACAATGCCATTACCACTAGCATCACAATGAATTTCAAAAGGCTTGTCGAAGTTGGGTAAAGCAAGCACGGGAGCATGAGTAAGCAAATTCTTAAGCTCATTGAATGCAGTATCTTGGGATGGTCCCCAAACAAAAGGCGCATTCTTCTTGCTCAAAGCATGCAAAGGCAAAGCAATGGTGCTAAAATCCTTCACAAAGCGATGATAGAAACCCGCAAGGCCAAGAAAACTACGCACTTGATGCAAGTTGGTTGGTTGCGGCCAAGTCTTAGTAGCATTAATCTTGGACTCATCAACATGAACACCCTTAGAAGAAACAACAAAACCCAAGAAAACGAGCTTGTCAACACCAAAAAGGCATTTCTCCATATTAGCATAGAGGCGCTCTTTTCTAAGAGTTTGCAAAATGGTGTAGACATGGGTGACATGCTCTTTGATAGATTTGCTAAACACAAGGATGTCATCAAAGTAGACCACAACAAATATACCAATGTAAGGGCGAAAGACATGATTAATGAGGCGCATAAAAGTGTCCGGTGCTTCCGAAAGACCCATAGGCGTGACTAACCACTCATACAAACCAAACTTGGTTTTGAAGGCGGTTTTCCATTCATCACCCTCTTGTATGCGGATTTGATAGTAACCACTCTTAAGATCAATTTTGGAAAATATAGTGGCACCGCTAAGCTCATCAAGCATATCATCTTGGCGTGGAATGGGATACATATAGCGAACGGTGATAGCATTGATAGGTCTACAATCGGAGCACATGCGAAAACTACCATCACGTTTTGGCACAAGAATGACCGGAACGGCACAAGGGCTCAAACTTTCAAGCACATGTCCATGGTCTATGAGATGCTTTACTTGCCTTTGTATTTCTTTTGTTTCGTCGGGGTTGACACGGTATGGAGCTTTGTTCGGAAGAGGTGCTCCGGGGATGAGGTCCATTCGGTGCTCAATGCCTCGTAGAGGAGGTAGACCCGGAGGTAGCTCATCGGGAAAAACATCTTGAAATTCCTGCAAAAGAGTAGACAACACTAGAGGAAGAGTGTGAGAAGTGTTAGTTTGTGATGCATTGTCCTTGCACATGAGGACGTAGTGAAGGACACTAGATGGGTTCTCACACACTTCTCTCATCTCACGTTTGGTGGCAAATAGAACTAGGTTCTTGTTTTCGCTCATCGTGGAGGCACTCAATTTTAGCTTGTGGCGCTCACTTCCTTTTTGGTGGCTTGCTCTCTCACTATGATCTCCATGATGGGTGGCTTGCTTGTCGGCGATCACTTGACTTGGCGACATTGGACGGAGGATGTACTCCTTGCCCTTCATCTTGAAGATGTAGTGGTTCGTTCGGCCATTGTGTACAACTCCTTTATCGAATTGCCATGGCTGTCCAAGGAGAAGATGACAAACGGTCATTGGAACGACGTCGCACTCCAAGGTGTCTTCGTAGGCACCGATCTTGAAGGAGACTTGTACTCGGTGCTCGACTTGGATAGTGCCGGAGTCACTAAGCCATTGCACTTTGTATGGATGTGGATGCTTCGTCTTGGGAAATTGGAGCTTGGAGCAAAGTTCTTCACTTGCGAGATTATGACAACTCCCTCCATTGATGATGACCTTGACGGATCGTCCATTGACGCCGGCCTTGGTGTGGAATATGTGGCATCGTTGGTCTTCTTCTTGGTGATTTTGGAGAGTCAAGACTTTGGAGACAACAAGTGCGGGACTTGAGTCTTCATCACAAAAGACTTGTTCTTCTTCATTGTTCACTTGGCGGTGCATGGCGACTTGCTCGAGGGCTTCCATTTCGCCTTCGCTCATGGAGTCATAAGTGCCATCGTCGTTGAAGACCATGGTTCCCTTGTTGGTGCACTCGTAGGACTTGTGGCCTCGGCCTCCGCAAGTGAAACACTTGAAGGAACTCGTCTTGATGGTCTCATCGGTTGGGGTTGATGATGAAGAAGCTCTCGGCTTGAAGTTGCTCGTAGGAGGATGGCTTGTAGTTGACGAAGCTTTCTTGGAAGCCAACTTGTCGATGTTGGAAGTAGAAGGTCTTGTAGTCGGTGTGGGAGTCGTTGAAGCTTGGTTATTGGAGAAGCCATAGGACTTGGATGAGAACTTGGCATACTTGAAATCATCTTGCACTTGGCGTTCCGCTTTGGTAGCTTGGTGCACTAGCTCGATGAGATTTGAGTATGGTTGGAAGTCGGCAATCTTCTTGATAGGGTGATTGAGTCCGTTCAAGTAACATGCCATTGTTTGCTCATCATCTTCCGTGACATTGGCTCTTATCATTGCAATCTCCATCTCCTTGTAGTATTCTTCAACGCTCTTTGTTCCTTGCTTGAGTTGTTGGAGTTTCTTGAAGAGGTCACGGTTGTAGTAGGTAGGTACGAAGCGTGCTCTCATGACATCCTTCATTTGCGCCCAAGTAGTGATGGGTGGTTCACCTCTTGCCTCTCGGCGCTCTATGATTTGTTCCCACCAAATGAGGACATAATCTTGGAACTCAAGGGATGCCATCGCGATCTTCTTCTCTTCTTCAAAATTGTGCAAACGGAAGATCTTGTCAACCTTCAATGCCCATGAAAGGTATTCTTATGGATCGTTGCTTCCGTTGAACTTGGGCATGGTGAACTTGAGCTTGACGTAGCGTTGCTCTTCATTGTGTTGGGGTCGGGGATGATGACGCCCTTGTTGTAGATGATTGTTCAACTCATGGTGCTCTTGGCACGGAGGGTTGTTATCCTCATGTTGCTCTTGTCGTGGAGGATTTCCATTGTCGTCATGCTCTCGATGAACGTGATGGTGTTGGCGAGCTTGTGGAGGATCTTCGCGAGCTCGAAGAGGAACTTGACGATGCACGCGAGCGTGAAATCTTTGTTCTTGAATTTCTTCGCGATGTGCTTCATCTTCTTCACGGGCTTGTCGGCTTCGGTCGGCAATGGCTCGACTTGAATCGCATAGATCTTGTTGCACCGCAAGTGCTTGAGCGTAACTGAGTTGTTGTTCTTGACATTGTGCCTTAGCATCTTGGGCATTTTGGTGTAGACGCACTCACTCTTCCTCTTCATGTTGGCGTTGTCGTTGCCGTTCTCGTGCTAGCGCAAAGGCCTCTTGAGTTTGACGTTGTCGGCGCTCTTGAGAGTCGGTGTCTCGTAGGGGATTGAGGCTTGCTTGACGGTCGGTGTGCGCGGCTCAACGAAGAGTGTTCGATGTCGGTGTACTTGAACCGGAGAGGGTGAAGTCGGAGTGGTGGCTTGAACGACTCCATCTTGAAGTGGAAGACGAGCGGTTGAGCAACAAAGCACGAATTTCGTCCATCCTTGCGTCATTCTCTTGCTTGTGATCGTCGAGCTTGTGGTCGAAGTAGTCCCTTGTACGTTGCTCGGAAAGTCGCAAGTCGGCGGCAAGGTTGTCGATGCGTTCACTCATAGCTTGTTGCTCTTGATGCAAAGCACGTTGTGCACCAAAGAGGTGACTCTTGGTGATGAAGGAGTTCATGTCGTCGTCTTGCTCCATGAAGAGTGGGTTGGTAGAAGTACTCGGCCTGTCCATCCTTCCAAGACAAATGTGAGTGGTAGAAAGAGAAGAACGAGTACCAAATGTACCTTGACCAAAGTTGAAAGTGGATCGAGGATCACTCCAATGTGGGACAAGGAAATAACACAATTGGTATGAGTTCTTGTCAGTTTCTCACACCTACACAAGTAAAAGCTTTTGGCGGAGCTTGGTTAGGATGGTGGCACAAAATTTGATGCAATTGTAAGTGAGCTTCAATAATGTTGGAAAAGATTCGCAAGATGCAATGTAACAAGTAGACCAAGCATATAAGGTACACGGAAACACACACACAAAAAGATAAGTGGGGTTGTACAACCAAGGGTGAGCCAAAATGTGGAATCCACAAAAATGCTCTTGTTGCACAACACTAGAGAGACACTAGCACGATTGCACAATAAGCGGATACAAGAACTTGTGCACAACCTACTTAGCAAAAATGCAACGACTTCTATCCCAAATATGTTCTATGCAAGGTGTTGCTATGATATGATCCAAAATGATCGAATATGACAATCTTAATGTTGTAAGATGATATGGTTCTTGCTTAAAAGCTCTTTGCTTATCTTTCTCTTTGCTTAAAAGCTTGTTTGGCTCTTTGATGTTTGAGCTCTTTTTGCATGCAATGCTTGACGAACCAAGATAGAAAATGAGTATGCGATGACAACTTTGTGACACAAGAGATGATACCAAGATATGCAACAATGATGTATGTATGCTATGGGAAGTATGATTGCTAATGTGCACAAGTCTTGTTGCCAACAATACTCAATGGCTAGTCTCGATGGGTAAGCAACGGAAAGGAGTAAGGCTATGATGGCTATCAATGTAATGGCAAGAATGATATGTCCAATACCAAGATGAGGTTACCGGTCTTGCTTCCGGTATGGTGTCACAATGGTGGCACGAATACCAAGCCGTAGTCGAGGTGGTCATTGTTGATGACGCGTTTGTGGCGAAGATGAGCGGCGGTGATGTCGATGTCGAACCGTACCTAAATAGCCGAAACACAAAAGGATACGGTACCGCAACTCAAATTCTCAAACCTTGAAGTAGAAATTGTGTCGGAGAGTGAAACGATCCAAAAATGGTTGGGTTATGTGGAAGTGGTGGAGGTATGCGGAAGTATATTTGGTATATGGTGGGTACCGAAACAAAATTTGGTGGAAATTGGGCGGAAAACGGGGCGCTGGCTGGAGATGTTGCTGCCAGGGGCCGGATGTCCGGGTGGAAGGCCGGATGTCCGGGCTCTACGGGCCGGATGTCCGAGCTCTAGATCCGGGGATGAACAGGATGAACACCGCGTGGGGAGGTGAAATCCGGGTGAAATTTCGGAGGAATTTGTGGATGGAAATTGGGGGGCAAAGGATTGGAAGCTAGATCCACCCAAAACAAAGCAAATCCACGGATCCAAACCAACAAAATCTCAACACACCAACAAATCACAAAATTTTTTTGGGGGTATTTTTGGTGGGGAATTTTCGAATTAGGACGAAAAACAACAAAATTAGGCTAGAAACACAACGGGGAGGCTCCGAAATCGTGAACAACCTTGCTCTAGATACAAAGATGATGTAGGGTAGAACCCTAATCGCCCGATCTTTCACGAAAGGAGCAGATCCCACGAAGAACACGAGGAACACAAAGAGGGGAACGAGGGAAAACAAGGGGAAACACAACAGGAACACTCAAACGAACAAGAACAAGTCACACATGTGCTAGATCCTCGGACACATAGAACGATACATGAATCCAAAGACAACTAAGGACGATACAAGGGTAGCCGGTTCTTCTCCGTGAGGAGGTCTTGATGTTCTTCTCCGCGAGGAGGTCTTGAATCCACAAGTGGATCTTCTCCGCAAGGAGGTCTTGAATCCAGGTGGATCTTCTCCGAAGAGGGGCCGCAGTCTCTCTCATGGAGTAGATCCGGATGGACGAGCGAAGCTCTATCTCACAAAATGAGCTAAACCAACGCTAACCCTAGAAAGTTGTACGTGATAGAGTATATATAGTCTAGGGGGAAGAAGGGGATACACGGGCCTCGGCCCTTTACTGTGCGTAGACAGGGAGGCCAGACGTCCGGGCGTCAGGCCGGATGTCCGGGCGTTCGCGGAGGGCCGGATGTCCGGGCTGTGGAGGCCGGATGTCCGGGCTGGTGAAGCTGGCCATGTTGCTCTCGGGTTCAGGGGGGTCCGGATTTCCGGGCAGGGTGCCGGATATCCAGGACCTCGGGAAGTGCCGGATGTCCGGGGCCTGTAGGTACTTGGTGGTTGAGCAGATGTAGAGGAAGGCGTTCCAGGGGCCGGATGTCCGGGGCCGTGGCCGGATGTCCGGGGCCTGGGAGATGTTCTTGGCTCCTTCCGTTGGTTCTCCTCATCCGTGGACTTGGGGACTTGTCCGTCTTCATGTGCATCTTCGGGAGGACCCTCTTGGTACCTAATCATGCACAACACCTCGGACTTAGGTAGTAGCCATGTCTCATGCATAGAAAGTGGAAGTTCGGAGAGGAGTGATTTCACCTCATCTTCGATAGCTTTGGCTCGGCCTCGTGTCATTGGTCCAAGTGGTGCCATTGGAGGTGTGGATGCGTCCATGGGGATGATCTTGGGATGCTCCGCATCACATAGTGTGCTTGTTTTCTAGTTTCTATGGCTTATATTACTTAATATAAATTGTAGAAATGATAGGGTACAGTAGTCATCATGTGAGAAAAATTATGAATCTTGTCTTGACAGTACCTAAGTGGTGATTTGCTTTCTTATACTAACGGAGCTTACAAGTTTTCTGTTAAGTTTTGTGTTGTGAAGTTTTAAAGTTTTGGATAAAGATTCGATGGACTATGGAATAAGAAGTGGCTAGAGCCTAAGCTTGGGGATGCCCCGGATGGCATCCCCTCTTTCGTCTTCGTTCACCTTACTTGGAGCTATATTTTTATTCACCACATGATATGTGTTTTGCTTGAAGCATCATTTTCTTTTATAAGGATTTTCTTGCTGTTATTTAGAGTATTATTTTCATCTTTTAGTTCAATAAAAAGTCAAGTGTAGCCTTTACCATGCTTATTTTGCAACTCCATGTGTTGCTGTTTTAAAAACAGAAAGTTTGCTGTTATATTTTGAATATTTATGAATAGTCAGAACATGATAAAATCTTGAAATTTTTACACAATGAGTATCAACAGATTATCTACAGTGTGGTAATTTTTCATAATTTTTGGAGTTAAATAAGTATGATTCTTCTTGCATTCTTTACAGACTATCCTGTTTAGACAGATTGCTGTTATGATTGCATTGTTTGCATATGTTTGCTTGTTTAATGATTCTATTTGAGGATAGGAGTTTTAAATATGCAGAGGCATTTAGTATGCAATGTCAAATTATAATTAGTGATTTTCTATAGTAGAGAATGATAAGGTTTAGCATGGATCTATACTAACTATCTCACGAGTTTTCTTGAGTTTTGTGTGGATGAAGTTTTTTTTAAGATTTAGGGAAACCGCGATATGAAAGGAATTAAGGAGACACAAAAGCTCAAGCTTGGGGATTCCCAAGGCATCCCTAGTCAATATTTCAAGGAGTCCCAAGCATCTAAGCTTGGGGTTGCCCCGATTGGCATCCCACCTTTCTTCTTTAACAACTATCGGTCAGTTTTGGTTGAGCCTAAGTTTTTGCTTCTTTACATGATATGTTCTATCCTTGCAATGTCATTTTATTTTGTTTTGCTTGCTATTTGAATAAAGTACTTAAGATCTGAAATTTTATTTATGAGGAGTCTTCACATAGTTACATAATTATTCAACTACTCACTGTGCTTCGCTTATATCTTTCGGAGTAGTTTGTCGTTTGCTCTAGTGCTTCACTTATATCTTTTTAGAGCATGGCAGTAGTTTTATTTTGAAGAAATTGTTGTACTCTCATGCTTCACTTATATCATTTTGAGAGTCTCTAAATAGCATGGTAGTTTTCTTTGGTTATGAATTTTGTCCTAATATGATGGGCATCCAAGAGGGATATAATAAAAACTTTCATATAAAGTGCATTGAATACTATGAGAAGTTTGATTCCTTATGATTGTTTTGAGATATGAAGATGGTGATATTAGAGTCATGCTAGTGAGTAGTTGTGAATTTGAGAAATACTTGTGTTAAGGTTTGTGAGTCCCGTAGCATGCACGTATGGTGAACTGTTATGTAACGAAGTTGGAGCATGAGATATTTTTTGATTGTCTTCCTTATGAGTGGCGGTCGGGGACGAGCGATGGTCTTTTACTACCAATCTATCCCCCTAGGAGCATGCGTGTAGTACTTTGTTTCGATAGCTAATAGACTTTTGCAATAAGCATGTGAGTTCTTTATGACTAATGTTGAGTCCATGGATTATACACACTCTCATCCTTCCACCATTGCTAGCCTCTCTAGTACCGCACAACTTTCGCCGGTACCATAAACCCACCATATACCTTTCTCAAAACAGCCACCATACCTACCTATTATGGCATTTCCATAGCCATTCCGAGATATATTGCCATGCAACTTTCCACCATTTCGTTTATTATGACACGCTTCATCATTGTCATATTGCTTTGCATGATCATGTAGTTGACATTGTATTTGTGGCAAAGCCACCGATCATAATTCTTTCATACATGTCACTCTTGATTCATTGCACATCCCGGTACACTACCGGAGGCATTCATATAGAGTCATATTTAGTTCTAAGTATCGAGTTGTAATTCTTGAATTGTAAGTAAATAAAAGTGTGATGATCTTCATTATTAGAGCATTGTCCCATGTGAGAAAATAAAGAGAAATGCCAAAAAAACAAAAAAATGAGAGAAAAAGAGAGAAGAGGCAATGCTACTATCCTTTTACCACACTTGTGCTTCAAAGTAGCACCATGATCTTCATGATAGAGAGTCTCCTATGTTGTCACTTTCATATACTAGTGGAAAATTTTCATTATAGAACTTGGCTTGTATATTCCAACGATGGGCTTCCTTAAAGGTCTTCATGAGCAAGCAAGTTGGATGCACACCCACTTAGTTTCGTTTTGAGCTTCGTAAACATATAGCTCTAGTGCATCCGTTGCATGGCAATTCCTACTCACTCACATTGATATCTATTGATGGACATCTCCATAGCCCATTGATATGCCTAGTTGATGTGAGACCATCTTCCTCCTTTTTGTCTTCTCCACAACCACCACTCTATTCCACCTATAGTGCTATGTGAGGGAGTCCTGCATTAAGGGGTCCTCAGGCCTCCAGGCTATGTGATATGGGTCGGACTAATGGGCCATGGAGATACAAGACGGAAGACTTTCCCTGTTTCTGGATGGGACTCTCCTTGGCGTGGAAGGCAAGCTTAGCGTGCGAATATCAAGATTCCTTTCTCTGTAAACCGACTCTGTACAACCCTAGGTCCCTCCGGTGTCTATATAAACCGGAGGGTTTTGTCCGTAGAGGCAGTCATAATCATACAAACTAGACAATTAGGGTTTAGCCATTACGATCTCGTGGTAGATCAACTCTTGTAACCCCTATATTCATCAAAGTCAATCAAGCAGGATGTAGGGTATTACCTCCATCAAGAGGGACCGAACCTGGGTAAACATCGTGTCCCTGTCTCCTGTTACCATAATTCTTAGATGCACAGTTCGGGACCCCCTACCTGAGATCTGCCGGGTTTGACACCGACATTGGTGCTTTCATTGAGAGTTTCGCTGTGTCGTCGTCGGAAGGATCGATGGCTCCATCAGTCATCTACAACAATGCAGCCCCGAGGGAGGTCTTTCTCCCCGGCCAGATCTTTGTGTTCGGCGGCTTTGCACTGCGGGCTAACTCACTTGGCCATCTAGAGCAGATCGACAGCTATGCCCTAGGTCACCAGATTAGTTTTGGAAATCTGGATTATGTCGTTGATATCCGAGGAGACTTGATCTTCCAAGGGTTCACGACCCCAACCTCCGCTCTAGCCTTAAATCCGGAGCGCGTCACTAGGTCCGAAGACGGGATTCTCGAGCCCGCCGGACTCTCTGTGGCTATTAAGCCTAGTATGGGAGAGCCGGAGGAAACAGCGTCACCGACAATCATCATGAAGCCGGACTCTTCTCCGAACCCTGGCTCCGAACCCTCGGAGTCAGCATCGTGTGAGCTTGGCCAAGAAGTCTCCTTCCCGCCGTACTCCATGAACTCTCTTCTCCCTGGCCAAACATCGCCTTTAAACGAGGCTCTGGACTTAATGCGACCCCTCATCATTATACAGGGGCAACGTCCGAACTACACTCAGCCTAGACTAGGGGCTGAGAGCGAGGAATTTTACGTCCCACCCACCACCCACTTCATAGCCACTATCGAGGACTTAACTGACATGCTCGATTATGGCTCCGAAGACATCGACGGTATGGACGATGATGTCGGAGAAGAGCAGGCCCAAAACCCACCGTTTACCGGACGCTGGACGACCACCTCTTCGTATGACGGGTACATGGTGGATACACCCAAAGAGGGTAACGGCGATAACGAGAAAAATCCAGTTGAGGATACACCTCCTGAGACTCAACCAAAGCACCGACATCAGCAGCACCGCTCTAAATCATGTCGTGGAAAAGACAACAATACTGGCATCGGAGACAACAATACTCCGGACGACGCCGAAGACAAAGAAGACCTTGTCGAGCCAACTTCTGGATAGGACGATCGGGAAGGTGGGAAAATTAGCCCGGATGAACAGGCTATAAACGGAGACTCAGAGGATAGTAATTATCTTCCACTCTCCGAGGATGAGGTGAGCCTCGGCGACGAAGACTTTATCGTACCTGAGGAACCCATTGAACAAGAGCGCTTCAAGCGCCGGCTAATATCCACTGCAAGGAGTCTGAAAAAGAAGCAGCAGCAGCTTCGAGCTGACTAAGATCTGCTCAACGACAGGTGGACTAATGTCCTGGCAGTCGAGGAATACGGCCTCAGGTGCCGAACCAAGAGTTACCCGAAGCGCAAGCTGCTGCCCCAATTCGACGACGAGGCGCTGGAGCCCATACCATCAGCACGTAACGTGGCCGACCGGCCACCACGTGGCCGTGACAAAACATCAACTCAAGCCGAACACCAGCCCATACTACCTCGCCGAAAAAGTAGAGACACAACAACTCGGGGGATATACGTACGACCTATGGAAGGACTTGGAAAATAGAGCAGGTCAGACTAGATCGATCTACGGATCACGGGGGCGTGCCCCGACGCGCGAGGACGGCTATCTAGCCGGGCGCGACAAGCATAACCACCTCCGGGCCGAAAACCGCAGATGGACTCCATCCGAGCTGCGTCGCGACTTGGCCCGATATAGAGGCGCTGCACACCCCCTCTGCTTCACTGACGAAGTAATGGAGCACGAATTCCCAGAAGGGTTTAAACCCGTGAATATCGAATCATATGATGGAATAACAGATCCCGCAGTATGGATTGAGGACTTTCTTCTCCACATTCATATGGCTCGCGGTGATGATCTTCATGCCATCAAATACCTCCCACTAAAGCTCAAAGGACCAGCTCGACACTAGTTAAACAGCCTGCCAGAAAACTCCATTGGCAGCTAGGAGGACTTGGAAGACGCCTTCCGCGACAACTTCCAGGGTACATACGTCCGACCTCCGGATGCCGATGACCTAAGATACATAGTTCAACGGCCCAGAGAGTCAGCCAGGAAATTCTGGACTAGGTTCCTAACCAAAAAGAACCAGATCGTTGACTGCCCGGATGCTGAAGCCATAACGGCCTTTAAGCATAGCATTCGCGACGAATGACTCGCCCGACACCTTGGCCAAGAAAAGCCGAAGTCCATGGCAGCCCTCACGGCACTTATGACCCGCTTTTGCATGGGCGAAGATAGTTGGCTAGCTCGTAGCAGCAACAGTGCAAAGCGACCTTGGCCCCTCTGAAGCCAGAAATAGCAACGGCAAGCCCCGATCACTTTCGATCGCAGGGACCATCCGACCAGTATTCGTCACGACGGCTCAGCTACACTGGTCCTTGACCCAATCATTGATGGATTCCACCTCACGCGAGTCCTCATGGATGGCGGCAACAGCCTTAACCTGCTCTATCAGGACACAATCCGCAAGATGGACATCGATCCGTTAAGGATCAAGCCCACAAAAACTACCTTTAAAGGAGTAATACCAGGTGTAGAGGCCCGTTGCACGGGCTCAATCACATTGGAAGTCGTCTTTGGATCGCCGGACAACTTCCAAAGCGAAGACTTGATCTTCGACATCATCCCCTTCCGCAGTGGCTATCACACACTGCTCGGACGAACCGCATTTGCTCGCTTCAATGCGGTGCCACACTATGCCTATCTCAAACTCAAGATGCCCAGACCATGCGGTGTCATAATAGTCAACGGAAACATGGAACGCTCCCTTCGTACCGAGGAGCACACCGCGTCCCTGGCAGCGGAAGTACAAGGCGGCCTTATCAAGCAAAACATCAATTCAGCGGCCAAGCCCCCGGACACTATTAAACGAGTCCGGATTACTCCGCAGCATGATAGTCCTGCTCGTCAGGAGTTCGACTAGCAATTCGGCCTCCGTCTCAGTCCCGACAGAATTGCAGCGTACGTACCGCGTGTACATAACTACGCACTAAAAATACCATGGGCAAAGACGGAGTCATAAATCGATCATGTTCCACAATACAACTCGACCTTATAGGGGAACTCATACTTTCCCTTCTCTTTCTATCCCTTTCAAGTTTCTTTTCCACAGGCCCCTCATGGCGGCCTGATCATCGATCCTTTCGAAGGATAAACATACCAAGGAGGCAAGCAGCATAGACGTGTGGCAGGATATCTAGATGATCTTCTTGACGATCACTTTGCCTGTTTTCAGGACCCGCACGCAGCTTCCACTTGGTCTCGGCATGTTAAATAGCCCTGTCGCTTATCACATTATTTGTACAAATACGCTTTGACATATCAATCAGATTATAATGGAAATAGTTTGCGGCCCAACATATGTGGCACTGGCTTACTCCTTCATTATATTTCACTACTTTCATCAATTGCACCCTACACTTTGGTACGACTTAACTCGCCAGGGGATCCATTGCACCCCATATTTATGCAACAAGTCCGAACACTTTTTACAGTATAATTCGGCGCCCCGAATATAGCATTATATGCATCAGCTCTGAATCATGTCTTTGGTCAATGGGTTGCTCGGCTCCTGTGCTTGCTACCCTACATTCCATCTTATCGGCTAGGGTAGTAAAGGGAAAACTACTGCGATTGTGTTTCTGGTTCATCCAGATAAACACCTCAGTAGAGAAAGCCGAAAACTGACTCTCATGATGCGGCGAGAGCTGGTCAGCTATTCGGTGGCTAAACATAAATCTCTTGTGATTGTTTCCGCATCAAGCGATGGATCGGCCTCCATCCGATCAGGTGTCTACATCGCCCTAGTCCGGATAAACAAATACTAACTAGGAGCTGCGCCTACACTCATATTGTCAAACTCCTATGGCTAAGTGAGGGTGATCAAGCCACATAGTCTGATTGCCTGGTTCGCTGCACTAAACACCTCCTTCAAGGACCAAACTCTTGGGTCAAGTGTGTTTAGGTTCCAACCCGAACACCCCCGTACTACCTACATGGGGGCTAAAGCCAACGACTGGCCAACTCTCAGATTTAATAAAATGGCCGCACAGGAGGAAATATTTTCAAAAAAAACAAACAATATATTACATATAAGCTTTGTTCCATAATACAGGGCTGGATAACACGAATACATTCATTCAAAGATAATATCCTTTGCACACTGGCCTCTACAATGCGGGATCCTTCCATTACATCATCAAAATACCGCTCTAGCGCGCGATGCTCTTTGCCCATAGGTCGTCCCTCGGTCGCAAGCTTGACGACGTCCATCTTTGCCCACTGTACCTTAACACGGGCGAAGGCCATCCGCGCACCTTCAATACTGACCGACCACTTTATGGCATCAAGCCGAGGGCAGGCATCGACCAGCCGCTTCACAAGCCCGAAGTGGCTGCTGGGTATGGCTTCGGCAGGCCATAGACGGGCTATCAAATCCTTCGTGGCCAATCCGTCCACCTTCTGCAGTTCGGTCAACTGTTTCAGCTGATCGCTAAGGGGCACCGGATGCTCTAGCACAAGGTATTGCGACCAGAACAACTTCTCCGTTGAGCTCCCCTCTTCGGCTCAAAAGAACTCCGCAGGATCAACAACACTGTGAGGCAGATCCGTAAATGCTCCTGGAGAACTCTAAATCTGGGTCAGTAAGAGGTACCTTTTCTTCACAAATTTGCTCTGCATAATAAAGACCTTACCTGCCGTAATCTGCTTGGCCTCCTGGATTTCCCGAAGGGCGCCCTGGGCTTCAACCCGGGCCTCTTGTGCGCTTTCGCGGGCCTTAGCAAGTTCAGACTCTTGGTCCGCAATCTTGCGTCCAAGGACTCACATTTATTTATGGCGTCCTTGAGCTCCCGCTGAACCTTCCCGACCCTTGACTCGTGTTTTTTGTGTGCGGCTTGTTCCTTCTCCGCTTTCTTCTGGGCCTCGGCCTGCATGTTCTTGAGGGACTCCACCTTGATCGCAGCTCCTATGGAACATCATAATAACATAATCAACACAAACAATTCATATCATTTTAGATCTAAATAGGCCATTGCATACCTTGCTTGTCCTCTAGTTGTTTTTTGACACGGCCGAGCTCTTCACCGACCTGCTCCAGACTCTATTTCAGTTTGGAGACTTCAGCAGAATGGGAAGTCGCAGCCAGCATCGACGCCTGCTTATTCACATAGACATATATGATTAGTCTCCTGCGAAAATTATTCGATCCTCTGTCCGGCCTTTATTTTTGAACATCGGACAGAGTGTCAGGGGCTACTGTCTGTACTATGGCATTATTTTGCATAATTACATCACATACCTCAAAGCCTATTAGAAGGCTGGCGCAAGCTTTAGTCAGTCCACTCTTAGCAGACTGAACCCTCTCAACCACCGTACCCATTAGAATACGATGTTCTTCTACAATGGAAGCACCTTGAAGCGCTTCTAGTAGAGTATTCGGTGCCTCTGGATGGACAGAGGTCACTGGCGGAATAGGTGCACCTCCTTCTTCCGATGGAGGCTGCTTACCTGACTCCGGATTCGTACGGGCCTCCAGAATAGTATTCGGCTGGGGGCCGAATTGGGTATGACCCCCATCGCCAGTGTCCAGGGGGTCTACTCCCCCATGTGTCCGGTGCCCGAGGTATCACCCTCTGCCACTGTCACATCCCTAGTTCTAGTATGACCTAGTCTAGCCTTCATGTTTGCATCATGTCTAAATTCTATTTAAATTTGAATTGGGGATATGTGAAAGCCTCAGAAATCATTTCTGGAAATGACCAAGATAAAAATTGCTCCAAATAGGTCTAAGAAAATGTTCATGTTTCTCTCTGAAAATATTGGTCACAGGTAAAATTCAAACCAATATTTTTGGGATCTAATAAATATTTATTTTGGGCATTTGGAACTAAACAAATGCAATAATTATTTGCATTGGATATATATATGTTATATATTATATATGTCCAATAATTCTGGAAAATCGTGAGGGGCTTTGGAATTTTTTTCATTTAGTCCCTACAAAATTTATCAGAAGCAGCAAAATTAATTTGGTTCAAAACCAAATTAAAACAGATGTCAGAAATAGAAAACAGAAACAAAATTAGAAAGGGAGGAACTACATGGACTAACCTGGCCGGCCCAGTGGACTGCTGATACATCTCCGTCGTATCTACTTTTCCAAACACTTTTGTCCTTGTTTTGGACTCTAACTTGCATGATTTGAATGGAACTAACCCGGACTGACGCTGTTTTCATCAGAATTGCCATGGTGTTATTTTTGTGCAGAAATAAAAGTTCTCGGAATGACTTGAAAATCAATGGAGATTATTTTTGTAATATATAAAAAATACTAGAAGAAGAATCCACGTCAGGGGGTCCACACCCTGTCCACGAGGGTGGGGGCGCGCCTACCCCCTGGGCACGCCCCCCTGCCTCGTGGGCCCCCTGACGCTCCACCGACCTCAACTCCAACTCCATATATTCGTGTTCGGGGAGAAAAAATGAGAGGGAAGGATTCATCGCGTTTTATGATACGGAGCCGCCGCCAAGCCCTAAACTCTCTCGGGAGGGCTGATCTGGAGTCCGTTCAGGGCTCCGGAGAGGGGAATCCATCGCCATCGTCATCATCAACCTTCCTCCATCACCAATTTCATGATGCTCACCGCTGTGTGTGAGTAATTCCATCGTAGGCTTGCTGGACGATGATGGGTTGGATGAGATTTATCATGTAATCGAGTTAGTTTTGTTGGGGTTTGATCCCTAGTATCCACTATGTTCTGAGATTGATGTTGCTATGACTTTGCTATGCTTAATGCTTATCACTAGGGCTCGAGTGCCATGATTTCAGATCTGAACCTATTATGTTTTCATGAATATATGTGAGTTCTTGATCCTATCTTGCAAGTCTATAGTCACCTATTATGTGTTATGATTCGTTAACCCCGAAGTGACAATAATCGGGACCATTACCGGTGATGACCGTAGTTTGAGGAGTTCATGTATTCACTATGTGTTAATGCTTTGGTCCGGTACTCTATTAAAAGGAGGCCTTAATATCCCTTAGTTTCCAATAGGACCCCGCTGCCATGGGAGGGTAGGACAAAAGATGTCGTGCAAGTCCTTTTCCATGAGCACGTGTGACTATATCCGGAATACATGCCTACATTACATTGATGAACTGGAGCTAGTTCTGTGTCACCCTATGTTATAATTGTTGCATGATCGATCGCATCCGACATAATTCTCCATCACCGATCCAATGCCTACGAGCTTTTCCTATATTGCTCTTCGCTTATTTACTTTTCCGTTGCTACTGTTACAATCACTACAAAACCCAAAAATATTACTTTGCTACCGTTACCACTACTATCATATTACTTTGCTACTAAACACTTTGCTGCAGATATTAAGTTTCCAGGTGTGGTTGAATTGACAACTCAACTGCTAATACTTGAGAATATTCTTTGGCTCCCCTTGTGTCGAATCAATAAATTTGGGTTGAATACTCTACCCTCGAAAACTGTTGCGATCCCCTATACTTGTGGTTATCAAGACTATTTTCTGGCGCCGTTTTCGGGGAGCATAGCTCTATTCTTTGAGTCACTTGGGATTTATATCTGCTTATCACTATAAAGAACTTGAAAGATCAAAGAACCAAGATTTTTCCCTCAACTACGAGGGGAGGTAAGGAACTGCCATCTAGATCTGCACTTGATTCACCTTCTGTTTTGAGTAAACTTGCGACACCTACACATGCTATTGATTCTGATAAGTCGCATGTTATTGATGATGCCACTTCTGCTTTGCATGATATTTATGATGAAACTACTTCTATGCTTGATACTACTATGTCACTAGGTGAATTTCTTGATGAACAACGTGCTAGGGTTAGAGAGAATGAAATTACTGAAACTGATAATATTGATGAAAGTGATGATGAAGATTCCCCCCTAGATATGAATTGCATGTTGTTCCTGAGGGTTATGTTATGGATGAAGAAACTGCTAGAGACTTCTTAGCTTGCAATGACAGATCTGATCTTAAGAAATTAATAGCTAAGCTTAAAGAAAAATCTTTGAATGCTAGAATGAAATATGACCCTGCTTTTGCTATTTCACCTATCTTTATTACTGATAAGGATTATGATTTCTTTGTCGATCCTGAGTTAATTACTTTGGTTGAATTTGATCCTTTTTATGGCTATGAATCTGAAACTGTTGTGGCATATCTTACTAAATTAAATGATATAGCCACCCTCTTTACACATGATGAGAAAACTCACTATTACTTTATCCTTAAGTTGTTTTCATTCTCATTAAAGGGTGATGCTAAAACATGGTTTAATTCTCTTGATCCTGGTTGTGTGCATAGTCCCCAGGATACGATTTATTACTCCTCTGCTAAATATTTCCCCGCTCATAAGAAACAAGCTGCCTTAAGGGAAATATATAATTTTGTGCAAATTGAAGAAGAGAGTCTCCCACAAGCTTGGGGGAGGCTTCTCCGATTACTTAATGCTTTGCCTGATCATCCTCTTAAGAAAAATGAAATACTTGATATCTTTTATAATGGACTAACCGATGCTTCCAGAGACCACCTGGATAGTTGTGCTGGTTGTGTTTTTAGGGAAAGAACTGTTGATCAAGCTGAATTGCTATTGAATAATATGTTGACTAATGAAAATAATTGGACACTTCCTGAACCAACTCCTAAGACAACTCCTAAGAAAAGGGGTATTCTATTTCTCAGTCCTGAAGATATGCAAGAGGTAAAGAAATCTATGAAACAAAAAGGTATTAAAACTGAAGATGTTACGAATTTACCACCCATTGAAGAAATACATGGTCTTGATAACCCGACGCAAGTAGTAAAGTTAAATTCTCTCTGTAGATTCGATAAATGTGAAATCCCATTTACTAAGTTTGCTAGCCCATGCTTGGATGAGTTTGATGACTTTATGGTTAAACAAGAAAACTTCAATGCTTATGTTGGTAGACAATTGAAACACAATGGTGATATGGTTGAACACTTGGGTGATTATATGGCTAATGTTAAAGGTGAACTTAAACTTATTAGTAAACATGCTTCTAGGTTACCACTCAAGTAGAACAAGTACTTAAAGCTCAGAATGATTTGCTCAATGAATTAAATAATAAGAAAAATGATAATGTTGTTAGAGTTATGACAAGAGGTGGTAAAATGACTCAGGAACCTTTGTATCCCGAGGGCCATCCTAAGAGAATTGAGCAAGATTCTCAGAGAATTAATATTGATGCACCTAGTCCTTCTAAGAGGAAGAAAAAGAAGAATGATAGGACTTTGCATGCTTGTAGTGAACCTGTTGTTGACACACCTAGGAATCCCAATGATATTTCTATTTCTGATACTGAAACACAATCTGGTAATGAACATGAACCTAGTGATAATGTTAATGATGATGTTCATGTTGATGCTCAACCTAGCAATGATAATGATGTAGAGATTGAACCTGCTGTTGATCTTGATAACCCACAATCAAAGAATCAACGTTATGATAAGAGAGACTTTGTTGCTAGGAAGCACGGTAAAGAAAGAGAACCATGGGTTCAGAAACCCATGCCTTTTCCTCCTAAACCATCCAAGAAAAAGGATGATGAGGATTTTGAGCGCTTTGCTGAAATGATTAAACCTATCTTTTTGCGTATGCGTTTGACTGATATGCTTAAAATGAACCCTTATGCCAAATATATGAAGGAAATTGTTACTAATAAAAGAAAGATAATGGAAGCTGAAATTTCCACCATGCTTGCTAATTATACTTTTAAGGGTGGAATACCAAAGAAACTTGGAGATCCAGGAGTACCAACTATACCATGCTCCATTAAAAGAAACTATGTTAAAACTGCTTTATGTGATCTTGGAGCCGGTGATGTAGGGTGGAACCCTAATCGCCCGATCTTTCATGAAAGGAGTGGATCCCGCGAAGAACACGAGGAACACGAGGGGGAAACGAGGGGAATCACGAGGGGAAACACGAGAGAAATACTAAAACCAACAAGAATGATCACACATGCGCTAGATCCGTGAACACGAAGGAAGATACAAGATCCAAAGTCAACAACGGACGATACAAGAGGTAACCGGTTCTTCTCCGTGAGGAGGTCTTGAATCCACGGGGGGTCTTCCCTTAGAAAGGGGCTTGAATCCAAAGGGATCTTCTCCGAAGAGGCCACGGTCTCTCGCATGGAGGAGATCCGATATGGATGAGCGTAGCTCTATCTCTCAAATGAGCTAAACCAACGCTAACCCTAACTAGGAGGAGGTGGAGGAGTATATATAGTCTAGGTCCACGAAGGGGTAAGTGAGGGGCGAAAGGGTACATGGGCTTCGGCCCGAGTGTCTGCGCGCAGGCAGGGCCGGAAGTTCCGGGGACGGCCGGAAGGTCCGGGCACCGGAGGTTCCGGGCAGGGTCCGGGCTATCCAGAGAGTTGGCACACTCTCGATCAGCTTCGGTGCAGCAGGGCCGGAAGCTCCGGGATGGCCGGTGGTTCCGGTGGTCGGAAGTTCCTGGCAGCGGCCGGAAGTTCTGGGCTTTCCAGAAACTTGTCCAGGCTTCTTCTTCCTTCTCTTCCACGCTTCCCTCGCGGATGGTGTAGGTGATCCTTGGTGCTTGCACTCCTCGTCATCCGTTAAGCTCCGACAATACCTATGCATGCACGATGGAGGGTCAAGTAGTATACCAACCTCGAAGGGGTCAAGTGAGCACGTGTAAAGGAGAGGATTCACCTTTATGTATGTGAAGTAGATGTCGCACGTGTCACTTGCTGAATGAACTCTTGACATGGTGATGTCCATAGGATGCTCCGCATCATCCCCTCCCCCTTGGGAAAGATCCGACCTTGGATCGAAATCCAAATCACCATGGGAAAGAGATGGCGTCGCTGTGTAGTAGTGGTCGATCACCAAGTTCTCGTCATCTTGAAACTTGAAATGGGCACTCTCCAATGTTGCACCGTCTCATGATTCCTTCAAAAGGAGCAAGGAGAACAAACACTTGGAAAAACAAATGCGGTTAGCGTTAGTGCAAAACCAAGCATTCAAGAGGTGATTCACCCAACAAGTGTTGTCATCAAGCATAGCATATGGTGTGACAAAGGATTGTGACATGGCATGCAAGCACATAAATTGAGCACAAAGAAGGACATCATGGAAACAAGCATGTAAATGTGAGGTAGTGATGCAAATATGTGTAACAAGAGAAGAAGCATCTACCTCAAGTTCATAGAAAGCACTCACAAATTGCTCAATGTAAGGTCGATGGTAGGCATATGAATCATTCACAACACCAAGTAAAATGAAGTGTCTAAACACATGGGTCAAGTGCAAGACAATCCAAGCATAATGTGCATGGGTTGTACTGAATATAGTGTGGCAGTCAACACAATAGAAAGAGCAATTGTTCATCATGTGTGAGGCAATCAAGTCAAGCATAGTAATCAAGTCGTGCAAGCTAGTAGTGCGAAGATGCAACATACTAGAGTAAATCATGGCAATCATGTCATGAGAGTAAATAATAGGCATAGGCAATGCACATGACATATCGCAAGCACGAACACAAAGCAAGATGAAAGTATCATCATAGGCATGGGGTACAAAGAAAACATAGCAATATCAAGCAATATCTCCACCAAGCTTGCAAATACACATACAAGTATGAGAATCAATCATCATGTGTAATGCAAAGCATGGGTCACAAATGCATGGCAAAAGCATAGGAATGAGTATATCATGCAAAGTGAACATGGCAAGATGGGTAAAGAATATGTAATGAACAATAATCCATAACCATGTGAGGGACATGTAGAATAAATGCGCGAAGATTTTGCGTGAAGAGAGCGGCGGGAAATGCAATCCATGGGATCCCAAGTCATCATTGCTCTCTAGAGCTCGTTTTGTCAACTCGTGGGATTGCGAGGTTGACAAGTATTCATGGGTACCTACACAAAAGAGACACAAACCAAAGAAATTGTGCGTGTGGTAAATGTACACATCATCCATCATGATGTGTATTTGCATGTAGAAGTAAGCACAAGATAAGCATCACTCAAAGAAATTTGATGCATGTTATAAGAACATGTCATCCATCATGAAAGAATAGTTATTGTGTATAACATTATGGGGAAACAAATTGAGCATACAAGTATATGGCACATCAATAGCATGTTTATTCATGGGAAGCACATTGTGCACATAAGTATTGGGATCATGCAATGGATGGGATGAATCAAAATCTCCTAAAATGTATGAGGAAACTATGGGGTCTCCTCACGAGCAATATTGGAAAGATCACATGGAGAAAATGGACAACATCCAAAACAATGCATATCCAAAGCTAGGTGTTCATGGCATGGCATATGAGATAAATGATGCAATGGGAGCATATCAATATCATCACAAGAAAAACAAATGCCAATAACCATGGGCTTGTCATATATGCCATATGTGCAAATTGGGTTCATTTTAATAGCATATGCATAGGCACTACGATGGGATTGCAAATATGACATATGATGGATCTCATGCATAGCATATGACAAGTCAAGCAGATTGTCAAACATGATGTGACCGAGAGAATTAGCACAATAAATACTATGTAACATGCCATCACAACTAATAGACTCCACATGGAAATCATCATACTCATCATAAATGGGTAAATCATCGCATGGGGAAGTCACACTAGCATGAAGCATGGAAATAAGTTGATCAACATCATGCAAGCAATCAACATCAAGAATGTCCACTAGTGGGACTAGAGCATCACCTTCACCTATGTTACCTTGTTCATTCCACTCTAGTGGTGTAGGTGAGGTGGGAAAGACCAAATGGTGGTCATCTTCATCTTGATGGAACCATGTGGGGGGTGCATCATATTCCACCATGGCCATCGTCTTGTCCAAAGGGAGGACGAAGTCATCGCGAATCGGCACGTCATCATAGATGGGACCTAGCACCAAATGAGAAGACACAATAGAGGTAGAGGTTAAGTCGTTAGAAATCATAGTGGCCTCACATGACCTATCAACTATCACTCTCTCTCTATATGGTGGTTCACTCACTCCCTCAAAATAGGTGCACTCAAACTCACATATGGTGGAGTCACTCATCTCACTCAAGAGGTGGGGGTTGTGGCTCTCCTCACATGGGAATAGTGGAAACACATCATATATGGGGCTAGTGGTGAAATCACTCTCACTCTCAATATGGTGGCTAAAGTCACTCAAGTCATCACATGTCGCCGTGGTCGAAGGGAAAATCCCATGCTCACCCGTCTCGTAGTCGTCGTCGTGGATGAAGGCCGAAGATGGCACAACATCACTCTCTCCATGGATGAAGGCCGAAGATGGCACATCATCACTCTCGCCTCCTAAGATGGAAGCATCCTCCTTGCTCGCTACCTTGTCGCTCGCCTTCAAAGCTTGGTCCTTGAGGGTCTCCGTAGTCGTACTCGTCGCCGCACCGTCTTGAAAAAGAGTCATGGAGGACTCGACATCGTCAATGCCACAAAGAGGGATGGCGTCGAACTTGGGAGTAGCATCTTGGAGCTCGTCGGGCTTGGACATCGTGGTGGTACTAGCCTCATGCTCGTTCTCATGGAGCTTGGTCGTCGCGAAGTGAGCTTGGGGTAGAGAAACTTTGGCCTTCATGAGTTCTTGTTCTGCCTTGAGAGCACCAATGTAGTTGTCGTCGAGGGACTTGTAGTTCTCGAGGAAGATCGTCTTGGAGATGTCGTTGTGCAATCCCATAATGAAGTGGAACTTCATCGAAATGTGGTCGTCCACGCTGGCTCGTCGCAAGGCAATCTTCATCTCCTTGAAGTACTCATCGATGGACTTGGATCCTTGGATGGTGTTCTCCAATTGGCATTGAAGTTGTTCCGTGTAGGTTGGAGGCACAAACTCTCGCCGCAAAGCTCTCTTCGTCTTGGGCCAACTCATGTCGTAGCTCTCCGAAGGTGTGTGAAGCCACCATGTGGACGCGTAGTCGTAGAAGTTCCTTGTGGCGCACTTCACTTGATCTTCGGGAGGGACTTGGTGTATCTTGAGGTAGTCGTCCATCAAACACTCCCACTCGAGATACTCCTCGGGTTCTTGAGTCCCATAGAAAGGAATCGTGTGGTCGATGTCGAGGTCGTAGTAGCTCATGGAAGTCGCGGACTTGAGCTTATCCGAAGGCGAAGATGCCTTGAAGTCGCTTGGCGAAGATGCCAAAGTGGTTGGTGTAGCCGTAGCTCCGTCTTGGTGGTGCTTGTCTCGCGGTCTTCTCTTGTGGTCATGAAGTTTGGACTTGGCGTGAAGTAGGGCTTGTTGTGACTTGTAGGTAAGCGCATCTCGAGCATCTTCATGATGATGTTGTCGTTGTCGTGCTTTAGCTCGATGTAGATGTCGTTCGTCGTCGTCGTGCACATGTTGCTTGGAGGTGACTTGCCCTTCCTGACGAGGTGGATCACAAACGTGATGGTGGTCGCCATGGAGATGTGGACGAGGACGACTTGCGCTTGCATCGTTTTTGCGCTCCGAAGACTTGTGACTTGAACGTCGCCGCCTTGAGGATGATGAAGGGGAAGAACGGTTGATCAACAAGGTCCGAATCTCCTCCATCCTTGCATCTTGCTCCTCCTTTTATGCGGAAAGCTTGTTGTTGATGTAGTTGTACACGCCGCCGTTGTTGTGGAAGACCGAAGATGAAATGCCTTGCCTATCCATCACAAGATTCGAGCCAATATGAGTGGAGAAAGAGAAGAATGAATACCAAATGTACCTTGGCCGAAGTTGAAAGTGGATCAATGATCACTCCAATGTGGACAAGGAAATAGCACAATTGGTACCAATTCTTCTCGGTTTCTCACACGTACACAAATAAGGCTTATGGTGGAGCTCGGTGAGGATAGTGGCACAAAAATTTGATGTAAAATGTTAGCAAGAGTCAATAATGTTGAAAGAGATTCACAAATTCGCAAGTGAAACAAGTAGACCAATAGCAATATGTGGCACACGGAAACACACACACAGATAGATAAATGGGGTTGTGCAACCAAGGAATGAGCACAAAATGTGGAATCCACGGAAAACGTTCGTGTTGCACAACTCAAGAGATACGCTAGCACGATTGCTCTATAGGCGGATACGACACTTGTGCACAACCTATGATATGCAAAATGTATCGACTTTCTATCCCAAGTATGCTATATATGTATGGTTCCCGGTGTTATGATCCAAGATGATCTTATATGACAATGTGGTATGATGATATGGCACTTGCTTACAAGCTCTTTGTTCACACTTTTTCTTTGCTTAAAAGCTTTATTCTCTTTTTTTTGTATGGCCACTTTGCGAAATGCACAAACCAAGATAGCTATTATGTATATGCGGGAACAGACTTGAGGCAAGAAGGATGATATGATACCAAGATGATACCGATATGGTATGGTATGTATGCAATGTATGGTGTAGATCACTAATGTGCACAAGTAACGTTGCCAGCAATACTCAAATGGCTAGTCTCGATAGGCAAATAACACAAAATGGCCTAGGGGTTATCAATGCAATTGCGAGGGAATATACAATGGAGGGATACCACGATACCAAGATGATATGGATGTTACTGTCCGTGTCGATGATGAGTGGCGGTGATCTTGATGGAGATACCAAGATGATGGAGACTCGTCCCTAAGTAGCCGAAACACCTTAGGAAACGGAAAAACCGCGAACTCAAAATCTCAAATGTCAAAATGGTGGTAGCGGGATGCGGTGGTGGTGTTGCGGAAGCTCAATGGGATTGCAGTAATGAAATGATGGGCTATGTGAGTAGGCAATGCGGAAGTGGAGGTTTATTGGGTTATGTGAGTCGGAGTTGGAAGCACGGTCCCTAAGTAGCCGAAACACCTTAGGAGACACAACTCACAACACAAACAAAATTGGGTTAGGTTGGGGTGGCGGAAGTGTGATGGTTGGTAAGCCTATGCGGAAGTTATGGTGGTGGTGGCGGTTGGTGAAGAAGCAACCGTCCCTTAGTATCCTAGACACCTTAGGAGACTCAAATCACTCCTCAAGCAACCACGTATGCGATGGGGAGCAAAATTGGTTAGGTTGCGGAAGTCGGTGGTGGTGTAGCGGATGATGTGGTGGAAGGCCTAGTCAAAGATGCCAAAATTCCAAAAATTTGATGGTGTCAAAAGGTGGTGAAACCAAGGTGAGTTCCTCGAGCACGTCGATAGCTTCAAAACGAGCCAAAGAACACTCAAATCGGAGTTCGGAGTGAAAAGTTGTGATGAAAGCGGTGAAGAAGGCTGATGCTGAAATTCTGTGTAATGTTTCAGGTTAGGCCGGAAGTTCCGGGCCTAGGGCCGGAAGTTCTGGGGGGGGGGGTGGCCGGAAGTTCCGGGGGTCGCGGAAAAACTGCGGGGAGTCTGGGGATTTTTGGGGTAAACTTTCTACTTAGCCCGGAAGTTCCGGGGGAGTCCGGAAGTCGGTCGTGGAATTTCTTCCGGGACGAACCCTAAATTCCAAATCTGAGAATGGGGGCGGAAAAACTCGATTTTCAGGGTCAAAATTGGGAAGATTTCATGGATAGAAATGGGGGAAAAGAAGGGAATGCTAGATCCACTTGAGACACAACGAAGCATGGATCAAAATCAACAAAACATCGTCAAACCAACAAATCACAAAAAAAATTGGGGGCTATTTTTGGTGGGGATTTCCGAATTTAGGATGAAAACAAGCAAAAGAAGGCTAGAAAACAAAGAGGGGAGGATCCGAAATCGTGATCAACCTGGCTCTAGATACCAAGATGATGTAGGGTGGAACCCTAATCGCCCGATCTTTCACGAAAGGAGCGGATCCCACGAAGAACACGAGGAACACGAGGGGGAAACGAGGGGAATCACGAGGGGAAACACGAGAGAAACACTAAAACCAACAAGAATGATCACACATGTGCTAGATCCATGAACACAAAGGAAGATACAAGATCCAAAGTCAACAATGGACGATACAAGAGGTAACCGGTTCTTCTCCGTGAGGAGGTCTTGAATCCACGGGGGGATCTTCCCTTAGAAAGGGGGCTTTAATCCAAAGGGATCTTCTCCGAAGAGGCCACGATCTCTCGCACGGAGGAGATCCGATATGGATGAGCGTAGCTCTATCTCTCAAATGAGCTAAACCAACGCTAACCCTAACTAGGAGGAGGTGGAGGTGTATATATAGTCTAGGTCCACGAAGGGGTAAGTGAGGGGCGAAAGGGTACATGGGCTTCGGCCCGAGTGTCTGCGCGCAGGCAGGGCTGGAAGTTCCGGGGACGGTCGGAAGGTCCGGACGCCGGAGGTTCCGGGCAGGGTCCGGGCTATCCAGAGATTTGGCACACTCTCAGACGGCTTCGGTGTAGCAGGGCCGGAAGCTCCGGGATGGCCGGAGGTTCCGGTGGCCAGAAGTTCCGGGCAGCGGCCGGAAGTTCTGGGCTTTCCAGAAACTTGTCCAGGCTTCTTCTTCCTTCTCTTCCACGCTTCCCTCGCGGATGGTGTAGGTGATCCTTGGCGCTTGCACTCCTCCTCGTCATCCATGAAGCTCCGACAATACCTATGCATGCACGATGGAGGGTCAAGTAGTATACCAACCTCGAAGGGGTCAAGTGAGCACGTGTAAAGGAGAGGATTCACCTTTATGTATGTGAAGTAGATGTCGCACATGTCACTTGCCGAATGAACTCTTGACATGGTGATGTCCGTAGGATGCTCCGCATCAGCCGGTGTTATTGTTATGCCTCTCTCTTTATATCATAGACTTGATTTGAATAAGTTGACACCTGCTGAAATATCTTTGCAAATGGCTAATAAATCAACTACTATAGCTGTCGGTATTTGTGAGGATGTGCCTGTTGTGGTTGCAAACGTTACTATTTTAACGAACTTTGTTATTCTTGATATTCCCGAGGACGATAGTATGTCTATTATCCTTGGAAGACCCTTTTTGAATATTGTAGGGGCTGTTATTGATTGCACCAAAGGCAATGTCACTTTTCATGTTAATGGTAATGAGCATACGATACACTTTCCGAGGAAACAACCTCAAGTCCACAGTATCAATTCTATTGGAAAAATTTCAACAATTACTATTAGAGGTTTTGAATTTCCTCTTCCTACTGTCAAGAAGAAATATGATATTCTTATTGTTGGGGATGTGCATATCCCCATTGAGGTAACCTAGTGTTATTCGAAAATTCTCCCGTTTCATGTTATTCGAAATGAGTTTGTTAACAAGACCTGCTCAACCTTGTTAGTGGATTCCTTTTGATGAGCATGAGATGGATGAATTTAGAAAACACAACTCTCTCTACCCTCTTTTTACTTTCTGTTATTTATATTAAATAAAGCAAAAATAGTATTTTCTGTCTGTTTTCTGAATTATCCATGCAATAAAAAATACCCCAAAAATAGAAGTTCTCCATATGCCCTGAAATTTAAATATGATTTTTTCTAGAATATTTTAGAATATCTGGCACTGAAAACACAGCAGGGGGAGCAGCCACGTGCCCACGAGGGTGGAGGGTGCGCCCACTGCCTCGTGGACCCCATGTGGGTCCCCTCCACTTATTCCAGCCACCACACACTCCTTCTTCCTCCCAAAAAAATCACTAGCCAGCTCAAACCCGAGTTCTTGCTCATCTTGATGCCATTTTCGATCTCCTTGCTCAAAGCTCATTTCACAAAACTGCTTTGGGGGATTGTTCTTTGCTATGTGACTCCTCCAATGGTCCAATTAGTTTTTGTTCTAATGCTTTATTCATTGCAATTTTTTGCTGCTTAGGTGACCATGTTCTTGAGCTTGCATGTCAAATTTATATGGTCAAAAGTAGTTTTAATGCATGATATATCCTCTAGGCACTTGTAGGAGTAGTTGCTATCAATTTTGTTGAGTTTGTTTCACTTTTATTTTAAGTTACTAAAAATTTCAGAAATTTTTCAGAGGAAAAAATATGTTGAGGAAAATGTACCAAGGTGGTTCTTCAAGGAAGCAAGGACCTAGGCCCGCAATACGCAAGCCAGACAATGAACTACCAAGGGATGCTCAAGTGCGGCCTTGTGAATGGCCGTCAGAGGACTTCATGGTTCGGGCAAGAATTAAGGAGGAATTTGACACATATGTGCGTAACGCCGATCTTGAGAGCTTCGTGGCAGATAAGTGACGTCAATACCATTACCTTACCGATTCCTTTGTGAGAAGGTTTGAATTTACATCATCACGCAATTCTCAAACTGTTCTATTTGATCTTTATGATAAATCTTATACCATGGACTTAGAAGATTTTAATACTTCTTGTAAACTCCCACAGTGGGGTAATGTTAGTGAACCTCGCAAATCTGAATATAGAGACTTTCTTGCTAGTATAACTGTGGGGGAATCTAGAGAAATCACGCAAGCTACCATAGGGAGCATTCATTTTCCTGCTATACATTATTTTGCTCTCTTTATAGGTAGATGCATAAATGGCAAGGATGAGGCGTGTCACATGTGTGTTCTCAAGAGTGCTGTATTAGGAGATAGACAATATAACTTGGGGGCCATTGTTGCACGTAGGTTGCATAATAATAGTATTGATGGAGATTTCTTTGGTAGAATTTATGCAACCCGTTAGCTGATTTTCTTGAGATACCCATACGTGGAGATGATATTGAGTTGCCTCCTGCTTATTTATATTATAATGCCATGGTTCGTCATCAGTTTGTTGAGAGGAACAATCAGTTCCTCCAGTACGGACTAATTTTTGACAGACGATGCACCTATCACGTCGCTCTCCCTGCTCCTGCTTTCTTTGACTTTCAGGCAAAAGGGAGATATGTTATAACCAGGGAGGAGGCGACCGAGTACGAGAGGAGGGCGGAGGCAGCCTGCCTCCATGTTGCAGCTCTTCAGGCAGTAGCTGATGCATCTTAGTACGACCCCAGCTTCAACTTCGGATATCCACCAGGCCATCCATAGGCATAGACCAACTTAGGCCAAAAGCCTAAGCTTGCGGGAGTACGTATCTCTCACCGACACTACATTCATGTTCACACACTCATGCCAGTTGTCGGTGCTCATACTTTTTCATTGTATCATCCATGCTACTTTATTTTCTCTTTAAGCTTCTTGTGTGTTTGAAAAACCTTACGAAAAACAAAAAAAATAGTTGTAGATTTTAGTTAGTTTACTTTCCATGCCTGTAGCAGTAGTAATTAAAAGCAAACCCAAAAAGATTTCTCGTTCTTCTTTTGCTTGTTGGGAGCTTTCCCGTGTAAATACTTTTGTTTCTTTTCTTTCCTTTGGGGGTCGAGAGGAGAAGACCATGATGAAAATGTTGAGTAGCTCTTATATGCATTATTGTTGATCTAACAAAGAGCCCATATTACCTTGTCTTCTCTCTTGAATTGAATGCTTGCAGATTCCAGCTTAGTCCAATGCACGTGCACTATTATTATTTTCCACACTATTCGGTCGTGCAAGTGAAAGGCAATAATGATGATTATATGATGAACTTATTGAGATGAGGAAAGCTGGTAGGAACTCGACCTCTCTTATTTTCGTAAATATGATCAGTCCGTCATTCCTGATTCAGCCTATTATGAAAGAAACATATTTGCAATGACAATTATAGATTATAGTTGCTTATGCCAGGCTTAATTAGCTAGGAGTTTATAATGGTTTACCTTGCGTGCCAACATGCTATTAAAATGGTTGTGATGTGGTATGATGGGGTGGTATCCTCCTTTGAATGATTCGAGTGTCTTGACTTGGCGCATGTTCACGCATGTAGTTGAAACAAAATCAACATAGCCTTCACGATATTTATGTTCATGGTGCATTATATCCTACTCATGCTTGAATTCGGTATTGATTAATTTTAATGCATGTTCATGACTGTTGTCGCTCTCTAGCTGGTCGCTTCCCAGTCTTTTTCTAGCCTTCACTTGTACTAAGCGAGAATACTGCTTGTGCATCCAATTCCATAAACCCCAAAGTTATTCCATATGAGTCCACCATACCTACCTATATACGGTATCTACCTGCCGTAAATTTGTATGTGCCAAACTCTAAACCTTCAAATAAACATTCTGTTTTGTATGCTCGAATAGCTCATGTATCAACTAGGGCTGTATGTATCCTCCATGCTAGGCGGGTTATTCTCAATAGGAGTGGACCCCGCTCCTCATTCACGAGAAAATGGCTGGTCACCGGGATGCCCAGTCCCATGCTCAAATCAAATCAAAATAATTGCAAACAAAACTCCCCCAGGTTTGTTGTTAGTTGGAGGCACCCCTTGTTTCGGGCAAGCCATGGATTGATGCTTGTTGGTGGCGTGGGAGTATAAACTTCACCATTCTGCTTGGGAACCGCCTATAATGTGGGTAGCATGGAAGATATCGAGATCTCTCGGTTGTTATGTTGACAATGAAAGTGTACCGCTCAAAATATTATTCATATCTATTTCAAAACTGAGTTGTGGCACCTCTACAAATCCCTGCTTCCCTCTGTGAAGGGCTTATCTATTTACTTTTATGTTGAGTCATTATCCTCTTATTAAAAAACACCAGTTGGAGAGCACCGCTGTCATTTGCATCCATTACTGTTAGTTTAATTGAGTTTGACTATGAATGGATCTCTTTTACCATAATTACAATGTCTAGTCAGTCCTTGATCTTTAAAGGTGCTCTGCATTTATGTTTTGCGGTCTCAGAAAGGGCTAGCGAGATACCATCTTGTTATATCATATCATGATTATTTTGAGAAAGTGTTGTCATCCGAGATTTGTTATTATTGCTCACTAGCTGATTATGCCATTGATATGAGTAAACATGAGACCTAAATGTTATTGTGAATATGGCTAGTTCATAATCTTTGCTGAAAACTTGAATGATGGCTTTACATATTTACAACAACAAGAGCAAACAGAGTTTGTAAATTTTTTTCTTTATCACTTTTAGTTTATCAACTGAATTGCTTTTAAGCTTGGGGGAGTTGATACATCTCCGTCGTATCTACTTTTCCAAACACTTTTGCCCTTGTTTTGGACTCTAACTTGCATGATTTGAATGGAACTAACCCATACTGACGCTATTTTCAGCAGAATTGCCAAGGTGTTATTTTTGTGCAGAAATAAAAGTTCTCGGAATGACTTGAAAATCAACAGAGATTATTTTTGGAATATATAAAAAATACTAGAAGAAGAATCCACGTCAGGGGGCCCACACCCTGTCCACGAGGGTGGGGGGCGCGCCTACCCCCTGGGCGCGCCCCCTGCCTCGTGGGCCCCCTAACGCTCCACCAACCTCAACTCCAACTCCATATATTCGTGTTCGGGGAGAAAAAAATGAGAGAGAAGGATTCATCGCGTTTTACGACACCGAGCCGCCGCCAAGCCCTAAACTCTCTCGGGAGGGCTGATGTGGAGTACGTTCAGGACTCCGGAGAGGGGAACCCGTCGCCATCGTCATCATCAGCCTTCCTCCATCACCAATTTCATGATGCTCACCGCCGTGCGTGAGTAATTCCATCATAGGCTTGCTCGAAGGTGATGGGCTGGATGAGATTTATCATGTAATCGAGTTAGTTTTGTTAGGGTTTGATCCCTAGTAGCCACTATGTTCTGATATTGATGTTGCTATGACTTTGCTATGCTTAATGCTTGTCACTAGGGCCCAAGTGCCATGATTTCAGATCTGAACCTATTATGTTTTCATGAATATATGTGAGTTCTTGATCCTATCTTCCAAGTCTGTAGTCACCTATTATGTGTTATGATCCGTTAACCCTGAAGTGACAATAATCGGGACCATTACCGGTGATGACCGTAGTTCGAGGAGTTCATGTCTTCACTATGTGTTAATGCTTTGGTCCGGTACTCTATTAAAAGGAGGCCTTAATATCCCTTAGTTTCCAATAGGACCCCGCTGCCATAGGAGGGTAGGAGAAAAGATGTCATGCAAGTTCTTTTCCATAAGCACGTATGACTATATCTGGAATACATGCCTGCATTACATTGATGAACTGGAGCTAGTTCTGTGTCTATATTATAATTGTTGCATGATCGATCGCATCGGACAAACTTCTCCATCACCAATCCAATGCCTACGAGCTTTTCCTATATTGCTATTTGCTTATTTAATTTTCCGTTGCTACTGTGACAATCACTACAAAACCCAAAAATATTACTTTGCTACCGTTACCACTACTATCATATTACTTTGCTACTAAACACTTTGCTGCAGATATTAAGTTTCCAGGTGTGGTTGAATTGACAACTCAACTACTAATACTTGAGAATATTCTTTGGCTCCCCTTGTGTCGAATCAATAAATTTGGGTTGAATACTCTACCCTCGAAAACTGTTGCGATCCCCTATACTTGTGGGTTATCAATTTCCAGCTCACGAGGCCCAGCAGGTCGGCCCAGCCAGTTGGCTGTGCCAGTCACTCCCAACCTACCGCCAGGAGGCCAGGGGCGTGTGGCCGACGCGTGCGCACCGCCGTGCCGCCACGCCTCCTACCTGTCTGCCTCACCCCCTCGTCGCCCTGGACGCCCTGGACGACGCCACGCCCCCGGACCTCTCTCACCCTCTCTCGTTCCCCCCTCCCCTGGATCTCTCTCTCTCTCACACCGTCGAGCGCTGCCGTCGCCGCAACTCACCGCCGTCGTAGCTACCGCCTCCCCCTCGCCCTCTCCTTGTGTCTTCAAGCTCCGCCGTGACGCCTACTTCGTCTACATCGAGCCATGCGCCCCGGGAGGCCCTGGAATGCCGCCATCGCCGTTGTCTTCACCTCTGGCCACCCGAGATCGCCGCCGCCATTCTCCCCGCGTCGGACCTCCCCCGAGCCTGCTGACACCTCCGCCGGATCCTCCGTGAGCCCCGCAGTCGCTTCCCCCTCTCCGTTCGTCGTTCGCGCACCGTAGCTGCGCTACCCACCGGACCCGAGCGGTCACGCCGCAGTGGTTCCTCTCCGTCGTGGCAGAGCCATCGCGGCTCACAACCACGCATGTCACCATGCTCCTGGTGACGCCAGGAGGCTGTAGAGGCCCTCTGCAGCTCCTGCCGTGCACCGCAGCGCTGCGTGCGCACCCGGCCGAACTCCGGCCGCAGCCTCGAGCTCGTTTCCGGCGAGCTCCGGCACCCCCGCAGCCTCCCGCTTGCTCCAAATGACGCGGACGAGCTCCAGCTCCTCGTCCGTGGTCTCCGCCTCCTAAATGGTCGTCGAAGGGCGATTCCCATGCCCCTCCGCCACATTCGGCCTCGCCCGCGGCTAAACACCGGCGAGTTGACCGGGTTTGACCCCCCTATTGACCCAGATTTGACCCGTGTGGGTCAATTACAGGTGGGGCCCGGCCCTGACTAATTTTTAGTTAGGGTTGGAGTTAGGATTAATTAACTCTTTTAATTAACTATGACACTGACGTGTGGACCCCACACATCAGGTTTCACCTGGTCAGCCACGGTTGACTCGCTGACATCATGCCACTGACATCCTGACGCAGTTGTTCATTTTCTGGTATTAAAATAAATCAGGAAATTCCAGAAAATGTTATAAACTTCAAAAATTCATAGAAATTCAACCGTGGCTCAGATTGAAATAATTTATATATGAAAAATTATCAGAAAAAATCAATCTATCCACTGTATAAGTGAAAACACATAAATGGCATTTATAAAGACTTAACTTGGAGTTGCATTTGAATTCTTGGTTCAAATGGACTTCATCCAAATGAATGCTAGCTGCATTAGCTCAAACAACATCACATATTCATGCCATGTTCATGCATCATATTGTTGCATATGCTTGTGTATTGATTGCCGACATCATTCCTTCTCGATAGGTCCTGCTCCGGAGAGTGTTCCAGAGTACCTGTCTGTGAAGCAGTGCCCCTCTGTTGATCTACCAGGCAAGCAAAACCCCCTTGTTCATTTCGATACAATCCCACTCTCTCGCTCCTGCTCTCTTTTATTGCATTAGGACACCAACGATTCAACTGCTACTCTATGCTGCGGTAGTTGAACCCATTCCTCTGCATGACCTGTCATTGCCACAGTAAATAGTGGAAACCCACTAGCATGTGTAGGAGTTGATTGAAGCCATGTTGTGTTCCTACCATGCCGTGCCTGCTATTGCTTAGAGTGTGTCAGGTCTGATTCATTGGGAATGAATTGGAGTGTTATGCTATGTTCTGATGCTGAGAGTTAAGTGTGTGAACACGTTTTGGTAAAGGTAGCGGTGAGAGGCCATGTAAGAGTACATGGTGGGTTGTCTCACTGGAACCGTCCCTAAGAACTGAGTTCTATGTATGTTATCCAGTGACTAGCTACTACCACACATTGGGTTCCGGTAACTCGACCCCTCTTGACTTATTAACCAACTTGATCTCTGTCTAGGAGTCGCAACTAGTTTCTGGTGTTTGTAGGTAGTGTTATTTTTCTACCAAGTGGCACCCGACAGTGTGGGCTTGGGACAGACTAGGCACAGGTGGCATGGTGTACCAAGTGGCACCCGGATGGTAGGCTTGGGAACCCTGCTCACATCGTTTGAGGCCGTGAGCAAAACCCCAGCCAGATCTCCTTGCGGATGGAACCCGAATAGGCGATAAACCTGGACTAGAGTCTTGCATGGTTAGTCAGGTCATGGCCGACACCCTCGCTAGGCTTCCGCTTGAAGGTTGCCGAGATAGATGACATGTACATGGCGGTAAGTGGCGAGAGCGTGTGTGAAGAAGTACACCCCTGTAGGGTTAACATGATCTATTCGAATAACTGGGTCCGCGGTTATGGACTTCTTGGATGCTTACATGGTACATAGACAACTTGAAGTGGATAATTTAAAATGCACAAGACAAGTGTGAGTGCTATGGATGGCCTTCTCATAGGGAGACGGGAATGAATCCATAGTAGTGTATTAATGTGGTGATTAGTGGACTCGTGTGCGCTTTCTCACCTCAAAGAACTTACTCGTAGTCATAGAACAGGATAGCCACTGAGTCAAAGCTGGCTTGCTGCAACTAAACCCCACATTGCCTTCTTGATACTAATGCATGTATGATAGGATCTGATGTAAGTCTTGTTGAGTACCTTTGTACTCACGTTTGCTTAATTTATGTTTTGCAGATGAGACATCTGTCTCACTAGTAGTTCCGCTTGGACTTCGACAAGTAGCTTGTTACCTTAGCTATGATCTTGTACCCTTGGGAGGGTCTTGTAGATAGTCAGGCTTCTCAGCCTTTTTCATTTGTAGTTGTCTGTACTCCGACATGTTATGCTTCTGTTGCTTGTATGCTCTGAATGATGGGTCATGTGACCCCTGTTTGTAATATAATGCTACGCTGGCTCATCTGGGCCTTTATCTATATGAGTTGTTGAGTTATGTTGTGATGCCATGTTGTACAACACATACTTGCATGTTATGCGTATGTGTAATGTGTATTGCTATATGTGGGATCCGACACCTAGTTGTTTATTCTTGGTAGCCTTATGGGGAAATGTCTCCTAGTGCTTCCACTGAGCCATGGTAGCTTGCTACTGCTCCGGAACACTTAGGCCGGCCGGCATGTGTCCTTCTTCGTTCCTGTGCCTGTCCCTTCGGGGAAATGTCACGCGTTGTTCCTTTAAGTCCTTGTAGCTTGCTACTACTTGGGTTCATACGTTGATGATCGACACGTTCGTTGTTGGGTCATGTATGCCTGTCCCTGTAAGTTAGTGTCACTTTGGATTCACAACTAGTCATGTTGGCCCGGGTTCTCTCTCATATGGATGCTAGCGACACTATCATATACGTGAGCCAAAAGGCGCAAACGGTCCCGGGCCAGGTAAGGTGGCACCCGCGGGAATACCGTGCATGAGGACACAAAGTATATGATGTGTTACATGCTAGATCGATGTGACTTAGGATCGGGGCCCCGACAGGCACCACCTTGACGGCCTCCTGTACCTCTCCCTGGCTTGGGAGGGTCCTTCGGGACAACACTTCGACGTTGTCCGTAGTCTTGGGGGAGGAGGCCGGCGGAGGCGACCCGCTGTCCATCACCTTTGGATCCGGTGAATTCCCCGAAGATGAGGATCGCTGGAGGTGAACAAGAGCCGGACTGCAGTGCATGATTCAACGTGTTAAAGCCACGAAGTAAAGGAGCTGGATATATATATGTGCGTAAGTGCCTTTGAGTACTTTCGATCCGACCAGGGGCTTTTCCCTTGGACGCCACTCAGGGCTGCTATCGGTGTCTGATTCGGAATTGTACTCAAGGGAGACCCTCCCTTTCTTGGACGCCTCTGCCTGTGCCTCCAGATCCATGGAGGCCTCCCTTTTCTTCCTTCCCCCCTCAGGGGGAGAATTGCTTTCCTCCTCCTCCTCGTCGTTCTTGGCAGGGGAGGAGTTGGTTTCGGCGTCTTCGGATGTTGCGTCCGAAGTGCCTTTACGGCGGAGGCCGCTTCTTGTCTCCTGGCCCTTCTTCTTTGCCTTCTTCTCCGGAGCCTTGTAGGGCGGCAGAACCAGCATCTTCGTCAGAAGTGGGATAGATAGGTCATTGGGCAGCGGAGCCAGACAGTGGATCCACTCCACCCTCTTTATCCAGCCCTGAAAAGACAAATGGAGAAGCTTAGACATCTTCCTTGAATGCACAGGAAGAGATACACCTTGAAGTATTAAGAACTTACCGGACTGGCTGGATGAGTCAGGTTGTATCTGTGGTCCTTGGTTGTCTTTGGCCACAACTGATTGGCCTTGAAAAGCACCTTCCAGATACCTTCGTGCTTGGAGCCGAAGAACTGCTGCAAGGTCTGGTGCTTGGCCAGATCGAACTCCCACAAATGACAGGTTCGGCTTTGGCAAGGGAGGATCCGGTGAAAAAGCATCACCTGGGTCACATTGACGAGCTTGATGTTCTTGTCCACCATGCTCTTGATGCGCGTCTGCAACGCTGACACCTCGTCTAACGACGCCTAGTCCAGGCCCTTGTTTAGCCAAGAGGTAAGCCGCATTGGGGGCTCGGACTTGAATTCGGGAGCCGCATCCCAAGTGGCGTCGTGGGGCTCTATGAAATAGAACCACTGCTATTGCCACCCTTTGACGGTCTCCACAAAGGTGCCAATGGGCCATGTGACGTTGGACAGTTTGCTCACCATGGCACCTCCGCACTCTACATGTTGACCATCCACCACTTTCGGCTTCACATTGAAGATCTTTAGCCATAATCCGAAGTGGGGTGGGATGCGGAGGAAGGCCTTGCACACGACAATGAATGCCAAGATGTTGAGGAAAGAATTCGGGGCTAGATCATGGAAATCTAGCCCGTAGTAGAACATGAGTCCACGGACGATGGGGTGGAGGGGAAATCCTAACCCACGGATGAAGTGGGGAATGAATACCACCCTCTCATTGGGCTCTGGGGTGGGGACGATCTGTCCCTTGGCCGGAAGCTGGTGGGCGATTTCCTGGGCCAAGTACCCCGCTTCCCGGAGCTCCATGATGTTCCCCTCCGTGACGGAGGAAGCCATCCACTTGCCCTGTGCTCCAGATCCGGACATGGTCGGAGTGCTTTTTGGGGGCAGAAAGGACGGAATCTTGGGTGCTAGAGCTCGAGAACGGATGGGCAGAGAGGTAGAAGGCGTGGGTGAAAGAGTGGATCTTTATCCTCTTATAAAGGCAGCGAATATCAAGCGCCTCCCCACTCGCCTTAAAACTCGCCTATTCCCTAAGGGTCGTGCGGACGACGCAGTTGGATTACCCACACCCGTGTTGATGAGAATCCCACGATAAGGGGACACGATCTCTGCTTCGACAAGACATGCCAATGAAAACCGCACCTCGAAACGTGGAGCGGGAAGCTAAAAAACGGATCGAAATAATGACCGAAGCAGGGACGTAACGTCTCGCTATGAAAGTTGTTAGTAGATGGGACTTGTGAAATATTATACTCTTTGCGACTCTGTGTGGTGCCTGTTTTGCAGAGCCGGACACGTTTTCTGTGTTCGAGGACTACTTTGAAGTATTCGGAGGAGGAACCCGTCTTGAAATGCCGAAGACAATCTACGCACCGGACACATCATCATTGAAGCCTGGTTCAGGGGCTACTAGGGGAGTCCTGGATTAAGGGGTCCTCGGGCGTCCGGGCTATGTGATATGGGCCGGACTAATGGGCCATGGAGATACAAGACGAAAGACTTTCCCTGTGTCGGGATGGGACTCTCCTTGGCGTGGAAGGCAAGCTTAGCATGCGAATATGAAGATTCCTTTCCCTGTAAACCGACTCTGTACAACCCTAGGTCCGTCCGGTGTATATATAAACCGAAGGGTTTAGTCCATAGAGGCAGTCATAATCATACAGGCTAGACAATTAGGGTTTAGCCATTACGATCTCGTGGTAGATCAACTCTTGTAACCCCTATATTCATCAAAGTCAATCAAGTAGGACATAGGGTATTACCTCCATCAAGAGGGCCCGAACCTGGGTAAACATCGTGTCCCTGTCTCCTGTTACCATCGATTCTTAGACGCACAGTTCGGGACCCCCTACCGGTTTTGACACCGACACTATGTCCATGGCTCATGCTCATGTATTGTGTGAAAGTTGAAAAGGTTTGAGAACATCAAAAGTATGAAACAATTGCTTGGCCTGTCATCGGGGTTGTGCATGATTTGAGTACTTTGTGTGATGAAGATGGAGCATAGCCAGAGTATATGATTTTGTAGGGATAAGCTTTCTTTGGCCATGTTATTTTGAGAAGACATGATTGCTTTGTTAGTGTGCTTGAAGTATTACCGTTTTTATGACAATATTAAACTTTTGTTTTGAATCTTATTGATCTGAATATTCTTCCCACAATAGAGAGGATTACATGGATAAATATGTTAGTTAGCATTCCACATCAAAAATTCTATTTTTATCCTTTACCTACTCAAGGACGAGCAGGAATTAAGCTTGGGGATGCTTGATACGTCTCCAACGTATGGGTTATGATACGTCTCCGTCATATCTACTTTTCCAAACACTTTTGCCCTTGTTTTGGACTCTAACTTGCATGATTTGAATGGAACTAACCCGGGCTGACAATGTTTTCAGCAGAATTGCCATGGTGTTATTTATGTGCAGAAACAAAAGTTCTCGGAATGACCTGAAACTCCACGGGGCGTATTTCTGGAAATAATAAAAAAATACTGGCAAAAGATCCAGGCCAGGGGGCCCACACCCTAGCCATGAGGGTGGGGGCACGCCTGCCCCCCTGGGCGTGCCCCCTACCTCATGGGCCCCCTGGAGCTCCTCCGACCTCAACTCCAACTCTATATATTCGTGTTCGGAGAGAAAAAAATCAGAGAGAAAGATTCATCGCGTTTTACGATACGGAACCGCCGCCAAGCCCTAGACTCTCTCGGGAGGGCTGATTTGGAGTCCGTTCGGGGCTCCAGAGAGGGGAATCCGTCGCCATCGTCATCATCAACCATCCTCCATCACCAATTTCATGATGCTCACCGCCATGCGTGAGTAATTCCATCGCAGGCTTGCTGGACGGTGATGGGTTGGATGAGATTTATCATGTAATCTAGTTAGTTTTGTTAGGGTTTGATCCCTAGTATCCACTATGTTCTGACACTGATGTTGCTATGACTTTGCTATGCTTAATGCTTGTCACTAGGGCCCAAGTGCCATGATTTCAGATCTGAACCTATTATGTTTTCATGAATATATGTGAGTTCTTGATCCTATCTTGCAAGTCTATAGTCACCTACTATGTGTTATGATCCGGCAACCCCGAAGTGAAAATAATCGGGACCACTTCCGGTGATGACCGTAGTTTGAGGAGTTCATGTATTCACTATGTGTTAATGATTTGGTCTGGTACTCTATTAAAAGGAGGCCTTAATATCCCTTAGTTTCCGCTAGGACCCCGCTGCCACGGGAGGGTAGGACAAAAGATGTCATGCAAGTTTTTTTCCATAAGCACGTATGACTATATTCGGAATACATGCCTACATTACATTGATGAATTGGAGCTAGTTCTATGTCACCCTAGGTTATGACTGTTACATGATGAACCACATCCGGCATAATTCTCTATCACCGATCCATTGCCTACGAGCTTTCCATATATTGTTCTTTGCTTATTTACTTTTCCATTGCTATTGTTGCAATCACTACAAAATACCAAAAACATTACTTTTGCTACCGTTACTTTTGCTATCGTTACCACTACTATCATATTACTTTGCTACTAAATACTTTGCTACAGATATTAAGTTTCCAGGTGTGGTTGAATTGACAACTCAACTGCTAATACGTGAGAATATTCTTTGGCCCCCCTTGTGTTGAATCAATAAATTTGGGTTGAATACTCTACCCCAGAAAACTGTTGCGATCCCCTATACTTGTGGGTTATCAAGACTATTTTCTGGCGCCGGTTCCGGGGAGCATAGCTCTATTCTTTGAGTCACTTGGGATTTATATTTGCTTATCATTATGAAGAACTTGAGAGATCCAAAAACCAAGATTTATCCCTCAACTACGAGGGGAGGTAAGGACCTGCCATCTAGCTCTGCACTTGATTCACCTTCTGTTTTGAGTAAGCTTGCGACACCTAAACCTGCTTCTGCTATTGATTCTGATATGTCACATATTATTGATGATGCCACTTCTGCTATGCATGATACTTATGATGAAACTACTTCTATGGCTGATACTACTGTGCCACTTGGTGAATTTCTTGATGAACAACTTGCTAGGGCTAGAGAGAATGAAATTATTGAAACCGATAATACTGATGAAAGTGATTATGAAGGCTCTCCTAATAAATATGAATTACCTGTTGTGTCTGAGGGCTATGTTATGGATGAAGAAACTAAAAGAGACTTTCTTGCTTGCAATGATAGAAGTGATCTTAAGAAATTATTAGCTAAGCTTAAACAAAAAACTCTGAATGCTAGAATGAAATGTGATCCTGCTTATGCTACTTCACCTATCTTTGTTACTGATAAGGATTATGAATTCTCTATTCATCCTGATATAATTACTTTGGTTGAATCTGATCCTTTTTATGGGTATGAATCTGAAACTGTTGTGGCACATCTTACTAAATTAAATGATATAGCTACCCTGTTGACTAATGATGAGAGAACTCGCTACTTTTATATCCTTAAAATATTCCCGTTCTCATTAAAGGGTGATGCTAAGATATAGTTTAATTCTCTTGATCCTGGTTGTGTGTGTAGTCCCCAGGATATGATTTATTACTTCTCTGCTAAATATTTCCCTACTCATAAGAAACAAGCTGCCTTAAGGGATATATATAATTTTGTGCAAATTGAAGAAGAGAGTCTCCCACAAGCTTGGGGGAGGCTTCTCCAATTACTTAATGCTTTGCCTGATCATCCTCTCAAGAAAAATGAAATACTTGATATCTTTTATAATGGACTAACCGATGCTTCCAGAGATTACCTAGATAGTTGTGCTGGTTCTGTTTTCAGGGAAAGAACATCGGATGAAGCTGAAATTCTATAATATGTTGACAAATGAAAATGGTTGGACACCTCCTGAGCCAACTCCTGAGCCTATTCCTAAACCAACTCCGAAGAAAAGAGGTGTTCTATTTCTCAGTCCTGAGGATATGCAAGAGGCAAAGAAATCCATGAAAGAAAAGGGTATTAAAGCTGAAGATGTTAAGAATTTACCTCCTATTGAAGAAATACATGGTCTTAATTTACCGCCTGTTGAAGCAATATATGGTTTTAATCCATCACCTATTGAAGAAACACATGGTCTTGATAACCCGGCACAAGTAGTAAAGGTAAATTATCTCTATAGATATGATAAAGCTGAAATCCCATTTACCAAGTTTGCTAGCCCATGCTTAGATGAATTTGATAAATTTATGGTTAAGCAAGAAGACTTCAATGCTTATTTCGGTAGAGAATTAAAACGCAGTGCTGATATGCTTGAACACTTGGGTGATTACATGGCTAATGTCAAAGGTGAACTTAAACTTATTAGTAAACATGCTTCTATGGTTACCACTCAAGTAGAACAAGTACTTAAAGCTCAAAATGATTTGCTCAATGAATTGAATAGTAAGAATAATGACTATGCTGTTAGAGTGGCTACTAGAACTGGTAAAATGACTCAGGAACCTTTGAATCCTGAAGGCCACCCTAAGAGAATTGAGCAAGATTCTCAGAGAAATAATATAGATGCACCTAGTCCTTCTAAGAGGAAGAAAAAGAAAAATGATAGGACTTTTCATGCTTCTAGTGAACCTATTGCTGAAACACCTGAGAATCCAAATGATATTTCTATTTCTGATGCTGAAACACAATCTGGTAATGAACCTGAAACTAGTGATAATGTTAATGATAATGTTCATGTTGATGCTCAACCTAGCAATGATAATGACATAGAAATTTAACCTGCTGTTGATCTTGATAACCCACAATCAAAGAATCAACGTTATGATAAGAGAGACTTTGTTGCTAGGAAACATGGTAAGGAAAGAGAACCATGGGTTCAGAAACCCATGCCTTTTCCTCCTAAGCCATCCAAGAAAAAGGATGATGAGGATTTTGAGCGCTTTGCTGAAATGATTAGACCTATCTTTTTGCGTATGCGATTAACTGATATGCTCAAAATGAATCCTTATGCTAAGTACATGAAAGATATTGTTACTAAAAAAAGAAAGATACCGGAAGCTGAAATTTCCACCATGCTTGCTAATTATACTTTTAAAGGTGGAATACCAAAGAAACTTGGAGATCCAGGAGTACCCACTATACCATGCTCCATTAAAAGAAACTATGTTAAAGCTGCTTTATGTGATCTTGGAGTCGGTGTTAGTGTTATGCCTCTCTCTTTATATCGTAGACTTGATTTGAATAAGTTGACACCTACCGAAATATCTTTGCAAATGGCTAATAAATCAACTGCTATACCTGTCGGTATTTGTGAGGATGTGCCTGTTGTGGTTGCTAACGTTACTATTTTAACGGACTTTGTTATTCTTGATATTCCCGAGGACGATAGTATGTCTATTATTCTTGGAAGACCCCTTTTGAATGCTGTAGGGACTGTTATTGATTGCACCAAAGGCAATGTCACTTTTCATGTTAATGGTAATGAGCATACGGTACACTTTCCGAGGAAACAACCTCAAGTCCACAGTATCAATTCTATTGGCAAAATTCCATCAATTATTTTTGGAGGTTTTGAATTTCCTCTTCCTACTGTCAAGAAGAAATACGATATTATTATTGTTGGGGATGTGCATATCCCCGTTGAGGTAACCTAGTGTTATTCGAAAATTCTCCGGTTCCATGTTATTCGGAATGAGTTTGTTAACAAGACTTGATCAACCTTGTTAATGGATTCCTTTTGATGATCATGAGATGGATGAATTTAGAAAACAGAACTCTCTGTACCCTCCTTTTACTTTCTATTATTTATATTAAATAAAATAAAAATAGTATTTTCTGTCTGTTATCTGAATTATCCGTGCAATATAAAAATACCCCGAAAATAAAAGTTCTCCAAATGCCCTGAAATTTAAATATGATTTTTTTCTGAAATATTTGAGAATATTTGGCACTGAGAACACAACAAGGGGGCATCCACCTGGCCACGAGGGTGGAGGGCGCGCCCCCTGCCTCATGGGCCCATGGTGGCCCTCCTCCACTTATTCCTGCACCCACACACTCCTTCTTGCTCCCACAAACACCATTATCCAGCTCAAGCATGAGTTCTAGCTCATTTTGCTGCGATTTTTGATCTCCTTGCTCAAAGCACCTCTCACAAAACTGCTTTGGGGGATTGTTCCTTGGTATGTGACTCCTCCATTGGTCCAATTAGTTTTTGTTCTAGTGATTTATTCATTGCAAATTTTGCTGCCTAGGTGACCATGTTCTTGAGCTTGCATGTCAAATTTATGTGGTTCCAAGTAGTTTTGATGCATGATATAGGCTCTAGGCACTTTTAGGAGTAGTTGTTATCAATTTTGTTGAGTTTGGTTCACTTTTATTTTGAAGCTACTAAAAATTTCAGAAATTTTTCAGAGGAAGAAATATGTTTAGGAAAATGTACCAAGGTGGTTCTTCAAGGAAACAAGGACCCAGGCTTGCAATGTGTGATGTTGATGATGAGCCACCAAGGGACGCTCCAGTGCGGCCTTGTGAATGGCCTTCAGAGGACTTCATGGATCGAGCAGGAATTAAGGAAGAATTTAACGCATATTTGCGTAACGCTGATCTTGTGAGCTTCGAGGAAGAAAAATTCCGTCAGTACCACTATCTCACTAGTTCCTTTGTGAGGAGGTTTGAATTTTCATCTTCACATAATTCTCAAACTGTCTTGTTTGATCTTTATGAAAATTCTTACGCTATGGACTTAGAGGACTTTACCACTGCTTGCAAACTTCCACAATGTGGTAGTACTAGTGAACCTCGCAAATCTGAATTTAGAGATTTTCTTGGTAGTATAACTGTGGGGGAATCTAGAGATATAGCACAAGCTACCATAGGGAGCATTCACTTTCCTGCTGTACATTATTTTGCTCTCTTCATAGGTAGATGCATTAACGGTAAAGATGAAGCATGTCACATGTGTGTCCCTGACCTCAGTATTCTTAGGAGTGCTGTGTTAGGAGATAAATCTTATAATTTGGAAGCCATTGTTGCACATAGGTTGCATCTTAATAGATTTAATGGAGATTTCTTTGGTGGAATTTATGCAACCCGCATAGCTAATTTTCTTGGTATAACCATACGTGAAGATGATATTGAGTTGCCCCCTGCTTATTTGGATTATGAGGCTATGGTTCGTCATCAGTTTGTTGAGAGGAACGATCAGTTCCTCCAGTACCGACCAATTTTTGACAGACGACGCGCCTATCACGTCGCTCTCCCTGCTTCTACTTTCTTTGACTTTCAGGAAATAGGAGATATTTTATAACCAGAGAGGAGGTGGAAGAGTATAAGAGGAGAGCTGAGATAGCTCGCCTCCAAGCTGCAGCCCACGATGCAATGACTGATGCATCTCAGTACGACCCCAACTATTACTATGGATATCCGCTAGGCCAATCGTGGCCATAGACCAACTTAGGCCAAAAGCCTAAGCTTGGGGGGTACGTATTTCTCACCGACATTACATTTATGTTCACACACTCATTGCTAGATGTCGGTGCTCATACTTTTTCATTGTAATATCCATGCTAGTTTATTTCCTTTTTATGCTTTCTTCTTATGTGTTTAATAAACCTTAAGAAAAACCAAAAAAATTAGTTGTAGCTTTTAGCTAGTTTTAATTTCTATGCTTGTAGTAATTAAAAATAAAATCCAAAAAGATTTCCTCTTCTTCTTTTGCTTGTTGGGAGCTTTCTTGTGTAAATAGTTTTATTTCTTTTCTTTTCTTTGGGGGTCGATAGGAGAAGACCATGATTAAATTGTTGAAGTGGCTCTTATATGCATTATTATTGATCTGACAAAAGAGCCCATATTGCCTTGTCTTCTCCTGTTTATTGAATACTTGCAGATTCTAGCATAGTCCAATGCACGCGCACTATTATTATTATCCACATCGTTTGGTCGTGCAAGTGAAAGGCAATAATGATGATTATATGATGAACTTATTGAGATGAGAAAAGCTGGTATGAACTCGACCTCTCTTGTTTTTGTAAATATGGTTAGTTCATCGTTCCTGATTTAGCCTATTATGAATAAACATGTTTGCAATGACAATTAGAGATTATAGTTGCTTATGCCATGCTTAATTAGCTAGGAGCTTATAATGGTTTAGCTTGCGTGCCAACATGCTATTAAAATGGTTGTGATGTGGTATGATAGGGTGGTATCCTCTTTTGAACGATTCGAGTGGCTTGACTTGGCACATGTTCACGCATGTAATTGAAACAAAATCAACATAGCCTCTATGATATTTATGTTCATGGTGCATTATATCCTACTCATGCTTGCATTCGGTGTTGATTAATTTTAATGCATGTTCATGACTGTTGTCGCTCTCTAGCTGGCCGTTTCCCAGTCTTTTTCTAGCCTTCACCTGTACTAAGCGGGAATACTGCTTGTGCATCCCATCCCATAAACCCCAAAGTTATGCCATATGAGTCCACCATACCTACCTATATACGGTATCTACCTACCGTTCCAAGTAAATTTGTATGTGCCAAACTCTAAACTTTCAAATAAATATCCTGTTTTGTATGCTCGAATAGCTCATGTATCAACTAGGGTTGTCCGTATCTTCCATGTTAGGCGGGTTATTCTCAAGAGGAGTGGACTCCGCTCCTCACTCATGAGAAAATGGCTGGTCACCGGGATGCCCAGTCCCATGCTTTATGCAAATCCAATCAAAATAACTGCAAACAAAACTCCGCCTGGGACTCTTGTTAGTTGGAGGCACTCGTTGTTTCGAGCAAGCCATGGATTGATGCTTGTTGGTGGAGGGGGAGTATAAACTTTACCATTCTGTTTGGGAACCACCTATAATATGTGTAGCATGGAAGATATCGCCATCTCTTGGTTGTTATGTTGACAATGAAAGTATACCGCTCAAAATATTATTCATCTTTATTTCAAAACCGTGGTCTGGCACCTCTACAAATCCCTGCTTCCCTCTGCGAAGGTCCTATCTATTTACTTTTATGTTGAGTCATCATCCTCTTATTAAAAAGCACCAGTTGGAGAGCACCACTGTCATTTGCATTCCTTACTGTTAGTTTACATTGAGTATGACTTGACTGGATCTCTTTTACCATGAATTACAATGTCTAGTCAGTCCTTGATCTTTAAAGGTGCTCTCCATTTATGTTTTGCGGTCTTAGAAAGGGCTAGCGAGATACCATCTTGTTATATCATATTATGATTATTTTAAGAAAGTGTTGTCATCCGAGATTTATTATTATTGCTCGCTAGTTGATTATGCTATTGATATGAGTAAACATGAGACCTAAGAGTTATTGTGAATATGGTTAGTTCATAATCTTTGCTGAAAACTTGAATGCTGGCTTTACATATTTACAACAACAAGAGCAAACAGAGTTTGTAAAAGTTTTTCTTTATCATTTTCAGTTTGTCAACTGAATTGCTTGAGGACAAGCAAAGGTTTAAGCTTGGGGGAGTTGATACGTCTCCATCGTATCTACTTTTCCAAACACTTTTGCCCTTATTTTGGACTCTAACTTGCATGATTTGAATGGAACTAACCCGGACAGACGCTATTTTCAGCAGAATTGCCATGGTGTTATTTATGTGCAGAAACAAAAGTTCTTGGAATGACCTAAAACTCCACGGAGTGTATTTTTGGAAATAATAAAAAATACTGGCAAAAGATCAAGGCCAAGGGGCCCACACCCTAGCCACGAGGGTGGGGGAGCGCCCCCTACCTCATGGGCCCCCTGGAGCACCTCCGACCTCAACTCCAACCCTATATATTCGTGTTCAGAGAGAAAAAAATCAGAGAGAAAGATTCATCGCGTTTTATGATACGGAGCCGCCGCCAAGCCCTAAACTCTCTCGGGAGGGCTGATCAGGAGTCCGTTCGGGGCTCCAGAGAGGGGAATCCGTCGCCATCGTCATCATCAACCATCCTCCATCACCAATTTCATGATGCTCACCGCTGTGTGTGAGTAATTCTATCGTAGGCTTGCTGGACGGTGATGGGTTGGATGAGATTTATCATGTAATCGAGTTAGTTTTGTTAGGGTTTGATCCCTAGTATCCACTATGTTCTGAGATTGATGTTGCTATGACTTTGCTATGCTTAATGCTTGTCACTAGGGCCCGAGTGCCATGATTTCAGATCTGAACCTATTATGTTTTCATGAATATATGTGAGTTCTTGATCCTATGTTGCTAGTCTATAGTCACCTACTATGTGTTATGATCCGGCAACCCCAAAGTGACAATAATCGGGACCACTTCCGGTGATGACCGTAGTTTGAGGAGTTCATGTATTCACTATGTGTTAATGCTTTGGTCTGGTGCTCTATTAAAAGGAGGCCTTAATATCCCTTAGTTTCCGCTAGGACCCCGCTGCCACGGGAGGGTAGGACAAAAGATGTCATGCAAGTTCTTTTCCATAAGCATGTATGACTATATTCGGAATACATGCCTACATTACATTGATGAATTGGAGCTACTTCTGTGTCACCCTAGGTTATGACTATTACATGATGAACCCCATCTGGCATAATTCTCTATCACCGATCCATTGCCTATGAGCTTTCCATATATTGGTCTTCGCTTATTTACTTTTTCGTTGCTATTGTTACAATCACTACAAAATACCAAAAACATTACTTTTGCTACCGTTACTTTTGTTATCGTTACCACTACTATCATATTACTTTGCTACTAAATACTTTGCTGCAAATATTAAGTTTCTAGGTGTGGTTGAATTGACAACTCAGCTGCTAATACTTGAGAATATTCTTTAGCTCCCCTTGTGTCGAATCAATAAATTTGGGTTGAATACTCTACCCTCGAAAACTGTTGCGATCCCCTATACTTGTGGGTTATCAGGTTGGCACACGTTTCCGTCTTGACTCTTCGGTAGAAACTTTGGGGCACTCTTTGAAGTTCTTTGTGTTGGTTGAATAGATGAATCTGAGATTGTGTGATGCATATCGTATAATCATACACGCAGATACTTGATGTGACATTGGAGTATCTATGTGACATTAGGGTTTTGGTTGATTTGTGTCTTAAGGTGTTATTCTAGTACGAACTCTAGGATAGATCAAACGGAAAGAATAGCTTCGTGTTATTTTACTACGGGCTCTTGAATAGATCGACCAGAAAGGATAACTTTGAGGTAGTTTCGTACCCTACAATAATCTCTTCGTTTGTTCTCCGCTATTAGTGACTTTGGAGTGACTCTTTGTTGCATGTTGAGGGATTGTTATATGATCCAATTATGTTATTATTGTTGAGAGAGCTTGCACTAGTGAAAGTACGAACCCTAGGCCTTGTTTCAATGCATTGCAATACCGTTTTCGCTCACTTTTATCATTAGTTACCTTGCTGTTTTTATATTTTTAGATTACAAAAACCTATATCTACCGTCCATATTGCACTTGTATCACCATCTCTTCGCCGAACTAGTGCACCTATACAATTTACCATTGTATTGTGTGTGTTGGGGACACAAGAGACTCTTTGCTATTTGGTTGCAGGGTTGTTTGAGAGAGACCAACTTCATCCTACGCCTCCCACGGATTAATAAACCTTATGTCGTCCACTTGAGGGAAATTTGCTACTGTCCTACAAACCTTTGCACTTGGAGGCCCAACAACGTCTACAAGAAGAAGGTTGTGTGGTAGACATCAATGGTTCATGGCAAATTTAAGTCATTGATCACGCATTTTTAAAGTAAGACGGTGAATTTCTTCTTAATTATGAACCATGTCAAAATTATTTTGCGGATAATCAAATTTTAGTAATTCACCATGGCAATTTTAGTTTATTAATTTCCTTTTATGTCAAAATTTACTTTAAACATACAAAAAAGGTAGTTGAAACATAGCATGGCAACTTTAATGTAAACACCATGGCAATTTATGTGCAATAGACATGACAACTTTTAACAAAAAAAGTTGTCAACATATTGATATGAGATCTAGTTTCGAAGATCTCGTCGCGACGGATTTAATGGTGAAAACAGATTTCAATCGGACTTTTCATTTAAAAGATTAAACATTTTTAAAACTAGAAATCCCAAAAGATACCCACATGCATGCAGTGACCATGGAAATCTGTTTTGTTATAAAGACGTGCAGTTCGCCTCCCTCCCTGCCGCACATGTGGCAGATATCAGCGTCCAAGTATCCCAAAACCACATTCATAGACACTAACTGTAAGCTCAGATCTGAAACTGATTTCTGAACTCCGCCCATAGCAACATTCAAACCATTTTGCTTTACTCCAACAGTGGGTACCTCAGTTTGTAGAATAGTCATATCGAAGCGAAGAGATGATGTTCCTTTCCGATAATCAAGTACATCCTTCATCATGGCCAGGAGATCCCGGACAATGAGAGGACTATAGCTTTCAAACTCGCCCTATTTTCGCCTTCTTGCTTCGACAAAAATCAAGAGCTATTATACCAGTAATTTTAATCCCACCTCTTCAAAATGCAAATGTCATGGGTAATCTGTACGCACAGATGGCTCTTCAAGCTCGTCCGCGAGAAACGATCGTTCTCCAATACCTGGTGCCGCCGCCGATTCTCCAGGGAGGTAGCCCATACCATTCAGAACAAACTTGTGAGAAACCAGTTGACAACTAGTGAAACACTGAACCACAAATGCAACTCCTAAACATTGAACCACTAGTATTGAACAGATGCAGGGATATTAACAGGCACCGCTTCTCATAGATCGCAAAAACTAACCTAAAGGTTAGTTGATGACGACATCAATACCACTATTACACCCACAACCCCTGCTGCTATACATACTGTACCAATTACTAGACCTCGCGCATGCCAATTAAATTACTAGGTACTTTCTTTTCTTGGTAATGATTCTAATGTTCATGAGAATATGATGCTGTCTAAATTGGGTATATTTGTTTTGCTTACAAATGAAGGGCCTATCTTGGAGAAGGATGAACATTGGAGGAAGAACAAGCATGGAGATGATCGCAAGCGCAAGGGGAACAAGGACAGAGTTTCAAGTGATGATTTCGGGACTTTGAAGCCACCGTAATGAGTGCATGAAGGCTTGGACGAAATATACAAGATGCCACTTCACAAATTTCGTCTAGAGGCTATTATAGGTGCTGCGTCACCTTATTATTGGGCCAGGCCCATGTAATTTTGAAATACAGAAGTATAGGCTGTTTTTAGAGTCCGTATGTGTGCAGAAAAGAGAGTTAGGGTTGGTTTCGGACCCCTCCTACAAGGGGCCACGAAATTTCCCCTCTCTTCCTCCATATATACAGCCCTTAGGGCGTCGTTTAGACTTTAGATTTTGTTTAGATTAAAAGTTCACCATAGCTGCAACTTCGCGTACTTCGTTTGTGTTCAACGACTAGACCAAGGCGTCACAGAACCCTACCTTGATCAATAAAGCTTTCATCTTATATTCGCAATATCCATATTGCAATCTTAGTTTCTTGCTTGTTCTTCGTTTGCTTGTAGGAAATAGACCCTCGTGGTCAGGTTGATCGTGCTCCGGCGTGGTCAATAACCTCTCGGAATTGGTTTAGTGATTGATAAGGCGCGACATCCTCGCACGTTCGTAGTTGGATCATCAAAGTCTACTCCACCATAAACAATAGCCGCCATCTCATCAAAAGATGGAACACCTTTGCATCTCTCAAGTGGTATCAGATTTTCAGGTTGCTCGATGAGATTTTACAATTTTTCGTACTTTAGATCGAGTCTGTTCTTCGTACCTACAGTCCGTCTGTTCTTCGTACCTACAGTCCATGAAAAAGCCAAAAAAATAGGGTTAGTTCATTATATCCAAACCAATCTGAGCCTTTGCATAATCTTTTTAGGATTTTGCATTGTTGAATTTGTAGTTGCATCGTCGTGTCTAGTTGTTGGTTTTAGCATCTAGTCCTTTAGAGTTTCGAGTTCTGTCACAGTTGTCACGCCGCCGCCGCACCATCTTCGTCGCTACTGCCACCACCACTGCTACCATATACCACCGCCGCTGCCATATCCGACCACCACTGCCATATACCACCACCGCTACCATGTCTGACCACCACTGCCATATACCACCACTACAAAAAAATACACTTCCGTGATGATGCGTGTTTGTCACAGTAGGTCGCTTTTTTTTGTCATGCATGTACATCCATGACAAATTTATGACAGAATCAAGATAGTCATACCTGTGCTGTCGTAGAAGTGTTACATGACATTACCAAAATTATCATCACGGAAGTTTCCACTTCAATGACAATAAATCGCGTGTCACAGAAGTGCTTTCGTCAAGGGTGACCGACATGTGGCATCCACCGTAATGGAACGCTGTTAAGCTATCGGGTTAGGTTTTGGATCCGATAACCCGTTAACAGCCCCGACCAATGGGAAATTTCCACATGTAAAATTCTTATTGGCCGGACGAAACACGTTTCAGCTCGTTAGTGGGTCAGATAGGCGCCTATGATATGTCGACATGTGGCACGGCCCAACCAGTTTAAATGGGCCGGCCCAACTGAAGGCCCACAAGATTTTGCGGACCATAATGGGCCGGCCCAGCTAGAGGCCCACGAGATTTTGTGGACCGTAATGGGCTGGCCCAGCTAAAGGCCCACAAGATTTTGCGGGCCATAATGGGCCGGCCCAGGTAAAGCCCACAAGATTCTTGCGGGTCATAATGGGCCGGCCCAGCTAAAGGCCCACGAGATTTCACCGACATTAATGGGCCGGCCCAGCTATAGGCCCACAAGATTTTGAGGACCCTAGTAGGCCGGCCCATTAACTGGCTGCCATGTTTTGGGCCAAATGCCGGCCCATATTTGATCTGGTTCATTAATGGCCTGCCACGCTCCGGGCCTAATAGTGGCCCATATGAGATCCGGCCCGTTAAAAGCCTACCACGTTCTGGGCCAAATTACGGCCCAGATCAGGTCCGGCCCTTTAAGAGGCTTTGGGCTCAATTATGGCCCATATCAGATTCGGCCCGTCAACTGGACAATATGCTTTTGGGCCCACTTGCTAAAGGCCCACTTAGTAATTCGGCTTGATATTAGTTTTGGCCTGTTAAGGGCCCATTTAACATTTCGGCCCTATATTAATTTCGGCCTGTTAAAAGCCAGTCATATAGTTGGGCCTAACTACGGCCCTGTTTGCATCCGGCCTGCTCACAGCCGATATCTGATTGGGCCAAACAAGGACCAAGACAATTTTGGCCTGTTAAAAGCCCGTGATTTGATTCGCACAATCATGGGCCGGGGTTCATTTCATGCTGCTGCGTAACTAGTATGAATTAAGAACAAAGCTACTCTATACAAGAAAGAAATTACGGCATAGTAACTTAGAATAAACCTACACTATACAATAAAGGGTTTAAGGTATATTACATCCACTGGGCATTGAAGTTCACCACCAGTGATCATAAAGCGCAATGTAGAAGCAAATTACAAAAACTGGGCACCATTGCAGCATAACAAAATAATACTAAACCGAGACCACTTCCAAGACAGTTCAAGAAAGGTTAGCCTTGCGGGGGAACTGCTGCGCAAGCTGCTGAGCAAGGCTGTGAGACCGGGCTAGCATGTCGGTCATAGCTTCCAGGTGTAGCTGTTTAGCGATGAGGTTCTCATTGGTGTTCTCCGCAATCTTTCTTAGAGATAGGACTTCAAGTCGAAGTTGAGTTGCAGAATGCCTTTCTGCTAGAACTTGGGACTGAAGAAGTCGAACTGATTCAGACAACGAATTCTGTGAGCTTGTCTGACTGTTAGTGTCAAGTAACTTGAACACTGCATCAAGACAAGACTTTGGGGTTGTCTCGCTATCTTCAAGATGTTTTGCCTTCTTTGCTGCAATATATGTTGGGTTTGTCTCACAGCCTTCAGCAGAATTGTGCATGCCATCAGGCATATCACCCTGAAACAAAGCAGAGAGATGATAGGTTTTCCACATGTATAAACAAAGATGATAACTGTTCTGTCAATTCTATCCAATTTCAAATTAGAAAATAAAGAGTATGTTCAAAATATCAATAGCATAATTTGGCATTGTTCATAATGCGGGGAGCTTCACCACACTACTGGATTACCATGTCAACATAACAAGCATAGATGAAGGGCAAATAAAATCATTGTATCTATTTTGGATAATGTGCATGGCATGTTGTTCATATCATCAGCCACATCAGTAAGATAAAATAGGAGATGACAAGGTGCAAACGTGGGCTGCTTCACCACACACTGGATTATAGATCCACAAAAACAAGCATACATATAGGGAGTATTAAGTAATGTGCATGGTATGCATAAGGAATTTGGTTTTACAAGTAAAACTTAGAACTTACGGTTCTTACGAACATGCATTTTGGTAGAAACAACAAACTAAATAGCAATAAACGATAGGGAGTATGAGCAAATTAAACAGCAGTTGAGGATAAAGGGTTTAGAAGGATTGACTTACATTAACAGTTAACACTGGCTTCATAATGCCCTTCTCCATGTCAAGGGAAGGATAAATCAAGAATTTCAGAACAGAATCTTCTTCATAAGCATTGCTTGTACTCTACATTTTGTAGAGAGTAATCATAGATATGATAATACTGGAAGGGGTAGAGGATAATGAAGATAAGATGCAGATTGATGCTACATAATCAACTACCAATCCCTGGAAGTACAAGCGTTACAGGACAAAATGTACTGACAAGAGAAATGGGCTACACTTCTGCACTGGCATTGTCTGTGTATTCTACTTGTTGGTAAGATTAAATATAGATCTGATCTTTTTTAGTAAATGGTGGGCGAGGGAGATAACATGCAGAATGCTACAAAATGAACCAATCCCTCTTCCCATAATACAAGAGTGTTTTGAACACTGGTGTACTGTACGAAACGTTCTTATATTATGGGACGGAGGGAGTAGCTGTTAATGTAAGTATAGTGATAGACCACGTTCAGTCCTTACAAGAGGACTGCAGAGCTAAACCTCTTCAAAAGCATTGGGTTGATTCTAAATTTATGTAAGAGTCTGTACGGATCTTATAATGTCCACCAAATGGACGATTACGAGGCTAACATGTGCAGTGATGCTACATAATCAAACAGCTATGAAAGTAAATATGGTCATACAAGGCAAGAGGTACTCACAAGAGCAATGCAGTGTGCAGTATAGTTGCGAGATTCTGTGGTCCCTTGAGAACGAATGTTCTTCTGCTAACAGTTTTCGTACAACTGAGACATTAAGGCAAATGCAGAAATGTAGTTCAAATTGTGATGTGATATCATAGACAGTACCTTACGCTGCAGCCGAGACCAATGTGTAACAAGATTATTCCAGTCACCGTCGGATAAATGTAGCACTGTAGACTTTATAGAAATTTTGTTCAGAGGCTTGCCATCGAAGTGCGCTTGCCTTAGGTAGGAACGATACTTCATCAATGAGTGCTTGAAAAGCGCAAACAACCCTTGCTCGTCATCACAATCCAGTTTGCGCCTCGCCTATTTAAAAGAATGAAATCTGGTGTCTTCTGTCAGCAGAAACATATGCAGTAATGACCATGAATAACATTAGTACATTACTTACGCGTAAGTTGCGGAGGAAGACTGGAAATTGTTCTCTGTCTGCGGTATGATCTTTCCATGAAGGAAAGATGCGCACAAAGTTCCTGACAACAACATAAGCTTCGTCTTCTAAAACTGGGAAGAAATGGAACAGGGGTCCTATTTGCTGCAATTGGGGCTCTCTCTGGTTCGAAAAGGGATTTGGAAACTGGATTTGGTGTACTCTTTGCTGGAATGGGGGTTTTGCGTCGTACAGCTGGTGCTATGTCAACTGGCATAATCATACTGTTTGCTGCAGTTGGAGTCTGCTGAGTTGGGGCATCAGAAATGACCAGTGTAGTAGGGCTAGAGTCTGCTAGAGTTGGGGTATTTTGTGGGTCAGGTGATATTGCAACTACACCTAATGGGCTATTTGATTTATCAGGTGCCTCTACCTTTTCCAAATACTTTGCTTGTGCTCCTCCACGATCAGCAATCGCCCTCTTCCTTTTGAACGTCTGATACACAAGAACAACATTTGAATGGATAAATATGGTATGATGACAGATGGAATATGTACTGAAAATGGATAGGCAGGGCGCATTCACATACACGATGCGTAAACTAAGCTAATGGCAGTTCAACAAAGTAGAAGCAATGCAAAGCATCAGTTGCAAGATATGTGCGAGCAATGTAACCTTGGAAAGTTAGAGCAAGTACCTTGATGGGTGAATAAGATAGGGCATCTTCCTATGACTCCTCCACTAGGGAGCTACATTGACTTAGGTCTCCCTCTAGCTCAGAATCACTGTTAGGATCATATTCTGAGCATGAATCTGTAGGTGGAGAGTGTTTGCATTGCATTGCATCCAGACTTGATTTCAGTCCCTTAATGCCAAGTTTGATAGCCATGGCATTGTTCTGCTTTATTCTTTTCATGCGCGCAAGCTCATAATCATTATGATGCTGTTCAGAATCTGAGATTCATGAAAACATAAAAAGTAGTCAGATTATCTATGGAATGCATTGCGGTTTTAACTCGGAGAGTGTCTCCCTATAAACCCCTGCATATGCAAAGTTCACCTCTCCAACCGTGCTGACCAGACCACACACAGAGATACACACCCGAGCGGTGAACATGCATTTTCAAAACTAATTTAGGGACATTTAGCTGACCAATTAAACAACTCTATTTTAATAATATCATATTCGTATTTGAACAACTAAGCTTGTTTAGCTTGATGGGTGGAGCAGTGTTATTATGAAACGAAGCACGCATTCTGATCGTATAGTGATCATAAAAGGGGGAAACTCTAAGCATATATTTTTTAGCAAAAGAGGGTTTCCCCTCTGATTTGTATTAAAGAAACCACCACGGAACCAACATGATCAATTAAACCCTAAGCATGATCAATTAAACCGTATTATGGTTGTGCCATGGCAGATTTGAAGCTGCAAACCGGAGAAATGATATTTAGCATCCATTGTTTGCTTCGAACTAAGAACTAAATTCTAAGAGATGAAAAGAAAGTAGAGTAACCAAGTTAAGATCTATTTTCTGGTTGAGATCAAAAAGTTGAGGAGATATGAAGTACCACCTCTCTTGCGGCGCTGTGTAGGCATCGGGGGTGCGATGGCTGTCGGTGGCGTTGAAGCAGATCTGCGACGGTAGACGGGTGCATCGTGGGATAAGTCCCGTTGCGGTGGAAGAGAAGGTCATGTGAGCGGCCCCGGCAAAGAGGACGACGGCGCCGATGAAGCGAGAGGACGCGATGCAAGGCTATTGGTCTGTCGCCATGGATGAGAAACGTCCATCTCTAGTAGTGGACGACGCGGTCTTGGTAGGCGCTCCGGCATGGTGGAGGACGGTGGCGATGGATGTGGTGGAGGACGGCGGCGATGGATGGGGTGGCGGACGGAGGCTGGTGTGGGAATGGGGTGTTCTAGCACGGACGGTGTATGAATGGGAAAATGGAGGGAGAGGTACGGGGAACCATGTTTTTGGGACGCGCCTGTCTGAAATATGGGGAAGTTATGAACTTATCCCCCATTTCAAATTTGGACGTCTCGTTGGTTGGGGATAGGACGGTAATCTCGCATCTCCCAAATATTTGCCGGTAACTATTTCAGGCGAGGAGAGGGTGTTTTGCCGCCCACGGTGTATGAACGGGGCTGACAGGTAGGGCGGTTGTGTCACGTCTGATGGAAGTTACACATCTGCCCCTATTTAAAATATTAGCCTACATCTATTTCGGACGAGGAGAGTTTGTTTTCCCGCCAACCATGTATGAATGGGGAATGGAGGGAGAAACAGAGGTCTTTCGGACGAGCTTGAATCAAATGAGTTTTGCCGCCCATGTTTGACGCCCACCGTGTCGGAATGGGCTCAGAGGCGGTCGTGTCACGTCTAATTGAAGTTACTAACCTACCCCTATTTAGAGCAGTGGAAATCGGGCCGATGGATTGTCCGTGTAATGGGTAGATAGTAATTTCCATCTCCCAAACACTTGGCTTCGGGCAGCCGATGTGGGAGTGGACATTTTGCTGTTTCTTTCGAATTTTGGGACAATAAGCATCCACGTTTACCCTGGCAACTAAATTCGAATCCATTTTGTATTCCTATATGAATCTTTATAAATCATTCTATGTGTTTTTATATATCTTCAAAAGGACGAAAAAGATGTATTCCACTGTCATATATGAATATGGTTTACAAATGCCGATACTCAAATTCAGAAACTAGAATCTAGTTTAAGGTGAATTCGAATATTTGGAACACTTCATGTCCAACTCAAATGTCACACACAGCATAATGTGTACTCCCATTTAGATATGTACACAAGCGATGTATCAAGATTCAAATACCGAGTCAATCAACCAAGAATGTACGGAACTAACAGACATATAAACACTTATAGAGTATATGGATCAATAATATCAACTAACATACATAAGCCAGGCCGCTGTACTTTTTTTGGCTACAACATCATCCTTTTTTTAGCCAGCATCTTGGCCCTTTGCGATGCGTGCCACTTATGGTCCATCTATACTAGTATTGTTGAATGCACATTCACCCCGATTGGCATATTTGTAGGTCTGGCACAGCAATCCAAATGAAATGTCTCCGAGTCTTATCAATTAATACAAACTTGTGCTCAAATAAAATTACAAACAAAAAAACAAAAAAACAATTATTACATGATCTCTAAAACAAATGGTTTGATTGATTACATGAACAGACAACACAAAGGTTATTCAACTATGGAAAGAACATTTCACCTATGATTTACCAAGTAGGAATTTAATTTCCTTTTTTCCTTCAGGACCTTAACAATCTGGTCAGTCTCAGCTTGCTTCATTTTGAAATCCACCAAATATTTAATGGTTGTCTTGAGTACTGCTTGTGATTGTGCTATTTGCTTCCTCAACATGTCAACTTCATCTCTAAGTGCGGAAGCAGAATCTCTTTCTACCACTAGTTTAGCCTCTAGAGCATCAGCAGTTGGCAATTCATAATGCACGATTGGGCCGGTGCCACTGCTGTGGGATGATGCAACTTCCATGGGGACCTCACTCTTTGATCTTGGGCTAACCTGTTTTGCCATTAAAGTTCCGATTGGATTCAGAAAAGTTGAAGTTAGCAAAACATCTCAACTGGGAGTTATAACAGCAAACCAGTTAAACAAACAAGGAATTAAAGAGTTTCAATTGGATGCTGAAAAGTAGTTATTAACATCATTGTAACCCGCTGTTGCAGCAGCAAAGCAGTTAAACAAACAAGTAGATATTTAAGTTAAGGCAAACAGGTAATTCTTAACAGTAAGTATCAAACACACAGATAGGCGCGGTCTACAATATGATTAACAGGTTGTGCCATTATGTAATCAGTAGCAAACTAAATTAAGCCAAGCAACATAATTGAACAATTTTGCAATAAGTCGCTAACTAAAATTCCGAGAAGCAGGTAACTGAACTTACGCTAGTTCTTTGTACAGGCACACTGCAACTTCTTTTTCGCTTACATGGTTGTACGAAGGAGTCCATGGCATAAATTGCTTGGATACGTAGTCCCAATACTTCTTTCTTCCCACACTGCATGGGTAAGTCGAATGGTTAATCTGGTAAGATGGTGCGTCCTTGATATGTTATATGAGGACGTGTAGTCAGACTAGTTGTAGCCAAACACATCACACTGGCTTTTACTGCATATTTCATGCGATTACTTTTGGCATATCGAGATCTAAGCAATCTACAATAGGATGAAAAGACTGGCATCCTTCACATTATTGGCGAACTCAGTTCATAGAAACAAGCAATTCAACCATTCTGTGGGTAAATCAAAAGCGCCACTGGAATATTTTTCACTATCCAATCATACACGCAAAAAGGGGCGACGCCACCATAGGGGCTGGTATGGGCAGCCGCCTCAGGTGGCTGGAAAGTGTGCACCTAGTTTGAGTCGTCTAGGTTGGCCCACGCTAGTTTTGTTCGTCCCAACGCACGAGCAGGCAATGTAAAAAATGAAAAAAAATCAATTTGGATGGGCCAATAACACAAGTGCAAGGCAGGCCCTATAGTAGGCTCGCGGCCCAAACGAGTGCCTCCCATATCGATCGACAGCAGGAAAAATCCCAATTCATTCACTCCAGCCTCCAGTCTAGTTCGCTCCTAACCTAGCCGCCGATGGACAGACCGACACAGCACTTCCTCGCGCCCTCATTGGAGGGCGGTCGCCGGGCTTCAAGCGAACGGAAGGACAAGAAGATGAAGATCCAACCCTGGGTGTAGCCTGCGTGGGAGGCAGCGGCGGCAGCACGGGCATGGCATCGAGCGTGCGCAAATGGACAGTCGCTAATTGCAAGAGTAGCATGCGCAACGAGCAGGTACATCACATCCCTGATTATATCTAATTCAACTCTTCAATTTCTGGCCAATAGTTAAAACTAACGGTGTTGTAAAACTGCTTGTATGTAGGGAATCTATGACAAAATGAAACCAATTTCTACTTATTTTATAACTCCCCCAATCAATAATAAACTGACTGAATCTGATGTGTCTAATCAAGTTTCCGGTGCAAAGATACAAGCCCATGTTGTTCTTGAGCCTGAAGTGTCTAATGAACAGACTGCTAATGAAGGATTTGATGCAAACATTTTACATGCTCCTGGTGATGAACATATAGTGTCTAATGAGGGATCTAATGCAAGCATTTTGCAAGCTCATTGAAGGATTTAGTGTCTAATGATGATCTACTATGTTGAGAGAGATGGAGATTTGCAGGCATTGATGACAAGCAAATTATAGTGCATTTTCATAGCTTGAGGAAACATCGAGGCCATCTACCAGAAAGTCCCCGTATCATGACAACATAGCATAAATACTTTTCTAATCTGTTGTTTGAAACTATTGGCATACTTGTGCAGGATAGATATATTGATATGCAGTTTGCGCACTGGTTATACGTGCAATTACACTTCGATATTTTCAGCCAGAGAACGAATAATTCAAGCAGGTACAGACCATGTTTGTAGTCCTTGTACACCATGTTGCATTTTGTGTTTTTTGGTGCTTGCATCATTTAGTGTTTATAATCTGAACTACTTTGGATCATTAGCTGGTTTTCAAAGTGCATGTAGCTTCACATTTCTCAAGTTATGTTGATTTCTGGAGTGCAAGTGCCTTCGTATTTTTTAAGTTAAATGTTCGCCCCTGGTAACTTGAATTCATGGATCAGCCACTGCACACAAATCATACATGAATGCCAGTACGAATTAAATGATATGCAGGGACTTACGCTAGCTCGTTGTACAGGCTCACTGCAACTCTGCTTGCGCTTGGGATGTTCCATGTACAAGTCCATGTTACCACTTGCTTGGATGTGCAGGCCTTGTGCTCCTTGCATCCCCCTCTGCATTTTTGACACGGCGAATCGTTGATCAAATAAGAGGAATCGACCTTGATGTTGTACCGGAGGACAGATACTCACAAGGTTATACGGGTGTGCAAGATGTGTACCAGATCCCGTAGCGCCATCATGCTTCGCTAAAATATGGATTTGCTTGTTTCAGATGATATCTCCAGAAGAAATAAGAGTTAAGGTCAGAGTTGCATAGGCGTGTAAGCTAAGAGAGCAGTGAAAGGATATCCAAACATCGTCGGAACAGTGCACAAGGGAGTGATGTGTGGATACCTAGTTCGGGTCGGCGTTTGGGCATGCTCGCCTAGCTAGAGTGCGGGTCACTTCAGAGTCGTTGAGGGTGATGCGCTGGCGTTGGCTGGCCGCGCACGGATGCAGATCTTGAGTGGTAGCGGAGCACTACGATGCGGTGGACGAGACCGTTGGTGAAGCCCCAACGGCCTTGGGGGGCGGAGGTGTGACGATGTGCTCGGTGAAGTAGCCCCGGTGAGCTGGGAGACGACGTCGGTGAAGCGCACCTGATGTGGTGGAACTCGGTGTCTGTGAGGCACGTCGGTTGCGGCGGTCGACATTGTCGGTGGACCACCCGGTGCGGTGGACGAGGGCGTAGATGAGGTAGCTCCGGTGCAGTGGTGAAGCGTGACCGTCGTCTTCGTCGTCGTCGTCCGGCACAGAGGTGGGGAATGGTGGGGAAAGAGACGAGACGAGGCGCGATTCGAGGGTTGGCAGCGAATTAGGGATTTGAGCAATCTGGGCGCGGAAGGGGGCGGTGGAGAAGAGAGATTTTGCAGGGCTGGAATTGGGGCCGCCAGATATTTCAATCCGAAACATGGAAGCGCGAACTTATATTGTCGTCGTCCTTTTTGGGGGGGAGGGGGTGGGTGGCTGGGTGCTACGCGTCCGTCCGACACACGCAACCACCCCGACAGGACTATGCTTCGGTGCCTTAAGGCACCTGCCTTTGTGTCCATGACATATGGGCCCAACAGGTGGCTGGCCCACATGTTAGTGACGCAAAGGCAGTCGCCTTTAAGGCACCGAAGCAGCGTCCACAACGACACGACCCTGGTTTGCCTGGTGCGCCTACATTTGAGAATGCAAACGAATCTTCTTTCATTTGCAAACGAATCTGTATGTATTACCATGCTCGTGTTTTCCTTGCAATAATTAGTCATTCGAAACGAGATACTCCATCCATTCACTTTTGTAAGTCATTTCAAACAACTTAAAATGAACTGTTTTGCACATTGTCTGGAATGTCTTCAAGGTCTTATAAAAGTGAATAGAGGGAGTACTATAAATTAATTAATGAGGAGTTATTTGAAAAAAAATCAAAACGGTACCCACGCTAATGTGGATTAGAGTGTGTCTCACATAATTAGTTATTTGAATTAGAGTGTGTGTCACGTAGTTAGTTATTTGAATTAGAGCGTGTGTCACGTAGCGATCTCCAATTCTAACGTGGATTTCGCATTTCACTGTATCCACGCTACTTTTTTAATACAAATGCATATGTATATGATGAACACCATGGTAGTGAGAAAACTTTTGGATGGATTCAAACATATGACCTACAAAATAGCACAACAAACTGAGTCAATGTCAACTTTTTGAAACTTAGTATGGCACGAATTCGAAATAATTATCCGTATGCCTGCTCCTCGGTTCAAATCTTACAATGTACACCGAATTGAAACATCGATATTAAGTCTCATACTATGTACATTCAAATGTTGTTTTTAGCCCCCCCCCCCCCCGCACAAATGCTACATACTTCCTGTATCGGTCAATCTTCCTCTCCTAACCACCTTAGGAAGCTATCGGTTTCCAACACACGTTCATTCTTTCTCTCCATGTTTCGATCTCTAAGTCTCTCAACTACACAACCCCTTTTCCCACTCTGTTACCAAATGTATTTACCTCACACACCCGCCCTTGCACCCCATGCCGAGCTCTCTCCCCCCCCTCTCCCTCTCACCCTCTCGCTCTAAATACATGCATTGCCTATCTAGCCCCCCAACCTCTCGTGCATGCGCATGCACGCACGTTGTATATCTAGGTCACTCCCTCGAGATTGTCTCACTCTTTCTTCCGCACGGCGGGCCACACTCGCTCAATCTCGCTCTCTTTATCCGAGTCTCGTTTAACCTCATTTTCTTTCACACACAAATGATATATCTCCCTGTTCGTGCCTCAATCGACACACTCTATACTCTCTCACACAGATTGTCTATCTAGGTCAGTCCATCCAAGCCGCCACCACTCTTTCGACCTCATGGTGTTGTAACACCCTGGATGTAATTTTCCCAATTTGTACTCCAACTCTTGTCGTTTCCGGTGTTAAGTTATTTTATTTTCTCGGGTTCGGGTTCTTTGTCTCCGTGTGTTGTATCATTGTCAGGCATCTCATATCATGTCATCTTGTGCATTGCATTTGCATGCGTGTTCATCTCATGCATTCGAGCATTTTCCCCGTTGTCCATTTTGCATTCCGGCGCTTCGTTCTCCTCCGGTGGTCAATTCTACCTTTCTTTCGTGTATGGGGATTAAACATTTCCGGATTGGACCGAGACTTGCCAAGCGGCCTTGGTTTACTACCGGTAGACCGCCTATCAAGTTTCGTACAATTTGGACTTCGTTTGATACTCCAACGGTTAACCGAGGGACCGAAAAGGCCTCATGTGTGTTGCAGCCCAACACCCCTCCAATTTGACCCAAAACCCACCTAAGCTTTCTCCATCATCTAGAGCGTTCGATCACGATCGCGTGGCCGAAAACCGCACCTCATTTGGACTCTCCTAGCTCCCTCTATGCCTATAAATAGGTCCTCCTCGAAAATCTCGGATCCCCCTCCCCGAAACCCTAAAAATCCACCTCGCGCCGCGCCGGACGTGTCCGTTCAGGCCGGACACGCCGCCGCCGCCCGCCCGCGCCTATCAGACGCCGCCACGTGTCCACGCCGCCGCCTCCCACTACGCGGCCCGGGAAGCCCAAGGCCGGCCCCCACGGGCCCAGTCGCCGCCGCCCGCACCCGCGTCGCCCCGCCGCCGTCTCCTCCCGAGCCGGCGCCGCGCCCCGCCGCCTCCGCCGCGAGCGCCGCCGCCCGCCAACGCCGCGGCCGCGCCGCCCCTGCCTCCCCAACGCCGCGGCCGCGCCGCCCTTGCCTCCCCGCGCCGGGCCAGGCCGCTCCCTCGCCTCGGCCTCTCCCTCCTACTCCGGCGCCGCCCTGCACCCTCCTCCGGCGAGCTTCGGATCCGGCCGGCTACAGTGCCCCGACCGCGCCTCGATTTCCGCGCTGGGTCAAACCCTAGATCTCTGGGTGATTTTTTTTCACCAAGTCCCGGAGATTTTCTAGTCCAAGTGCTCATGTTCATAGCACCATAACTTTGCATCCGTAGCTCCGATTCATGCATATAGCATATCAAAATGTTCAACTCAGAGAGTACATTCATTTCATTCCATTGCATATTTTCATTTGAGTTCATCTTGATGCCCGAAATGCTGTTAGAAGTGGGCTACTTGAGATAATTGTCAGATCTGCTACTCCATTTAGGTTTTTGTCATTTTTTCCATGATTAACGTGTGCATGATATGCCCTGATGTTCTACATATGTTTTGTTAAGGGTTTTGTCATCTTTCCAGAGGTGCAACCCATGTATTTTTGTGATGAGTATGGTGACTAGTGCAAGCTTGCAAAGCGAGGCACTCGGTAATTCTGTTTTCAGGGACTTAGCAATTCCACTAAGTCCTGGAACTTGTTTATCACATATTGCCTTATGTTCCTGTTGTTTCCTAGTGATCCGTGCCTCTTTTGAGGATGATCAGTAAGGATGTTTTGTTAATCTTGTAGTGCTCTATCCATCCATGTCTTTGTTTGCAATTATGGAGCACCCTAGCTTGAGTCAATCGAGCTCTACTTTTGCTACTTCGTGAATCTGGGCAGATTGTCAACTTGTTTGCAATTTTGCCAATGATGTTGTAGTTGATCCGTGCATGCTATGCTATTGTTCTTGCCATGTCTAGCTTGCATTTTGAGTGTTCTTGATAGATGTATGCTTGTCTTGCCATGACTTGCTCCGTAGTGAGTGCATCGAGCTCGTAAACATGCCCACTTGAGATATGTTTCAGCATGTGCCAGTTTTCACTAAGTCTGAAAACTGATTATGTTTTTGCTATGTTCATATGCTTGCAATTGTATTTTCTGATCCCTTTTGGCTCAAGGTCACTAAGGGACTTTTGTTAAGCTATTTGAGTAGCTCCATGCCATGTTTTACTTTGCCATGTTCAGGTCCTGTAGCATGTAGTTTTGTTGCTCCGAAGAGTGCTACCTGATCTGAAATTCCAGACAAGTGTTAATTTCACTAAGTCTGATATCTGTTTTCCATATGCATTTTTGCCATGCTTGTTTGAACCTGTTAATGGATGATTGGCCATAGCTTAGTGCTAGACTTTTGTTAAGATTCTTGAATGCATCCCTGCCATGTATTTTGTTGTCATGTTTGGGTGCTGTAGCATGTTCATCTCATTGCATTTAGATGGCTACTTGCTGTAAATCGCAGACCGGTGTCATTTTTGAATCGCTTGCCATTTCCAAACCGTAACTCCGATTCCGGTGTTCTTTATATAGTTTTCAAGAGATTTCATCTCATCTTTCCAGTGGCACACTTGGATTTACAAGTTAAGGCCAGTTTCATGCATTTCCTGTCATATCTTGCATTATGCATCCCGCATAGCATACCATCTTTGCATCGTTTTGTTTGAGTCTTGCACGTGGTTGATTGTGCCTTTGTTGCTTGTTTGTCTTGTTGGGTAGAGCCGGGAGACGAGTTCGCTAGCGAGGAGCCCGTTGAGTTTGCTTTCGAGGATCCAGTCAACTCTGACAACTGTGCAGGCAAGATGATCATACCCTCGAAATCACTACTATCCTTGCTATGCTAGTTTGCTCGCTCTTTTGCTATGCCAATGCTATGATGCCTACCAATTGCTTTCAAGCCTCCCAAAAATTGCCATGTCAAACCTCTAACCCACCATGTCCTAGCAAACCGTTGATTGGCTATGTTACCGCTTTGCTCAGCCCCTCTTATAGCGTTGCTAGTTGCAGGTGAAGATTGGAGGTCGTTCCTTGTTGGAACATTTACTTACTTGTTGGGATATCATTATACTGCTATGTTATCTTAATGCATCTATATACTTGGTAAAGGGTGGAAGGCTCGGCCTCTCGTCTAGTGTTTTGTTCCACTCTTGCCGCTCTAGTTTCCGTCATATCGGTGTTATGTTCCCGGATTATGCGTTCCTTACGCGGTTGGGTTATAATGGGAACCCCTTGATAGTTCGCCTTGATTAAAGCTTTTCCAGCAATGCCCAACCTTGGTTTTACCATTCGCCACCTAGCCTCTTTTTCCCTTGGGTTTCCGGAGCCCGAGGGTCATCTTATTTAACCCCCCCCCCCGGGCCAGTGCTCCTCTGAGTGTTGGTCCGACCAAGTAGACTGCGGGGCCACCTCAGGGCAACTTGAGGTTTGGTTTTACTCGTAGGATGTCTCATCTGAGTGTGCCCTGAGAACGAGATATGTGCAGCTCCTATCGGGATTTGTCGGCACATTCGGGCGGTGTTGCTGGTCTTGTTTTAACCTGTCGAAGTGTCTTGAAGAACCAAGAAACCGAGTCTGATCGGAACGTCTTGGGAGGAGGTCTATTCCTTCATTGACCGTGAGAGCTTGTCATGGGCTAAGTTGGGACTCCCCTGCGGGGATTTGAACTTTCGAAAGCCGTGCCCGCGGTTATGGGCAGATGGGAATTTGTTAATGTCCGGTTGTAGATAACTTGAACCTTAACTTAATTAAAATGGATCAACCGAGTGTGTTACCGTGATGGCGTCTTCTCGGCGGAGTCCGGGAAGTGGACACGGTGTTGGAGTAACGTTTGCGCAGGTTGTTCTCTAGTTTCTCGCTCGCGCTTTGCCTCCTCTTCTCGCTCTCTTTTGCGAAGTAGGCAATGCAGTTGACGGGTGACCTTGACGAGCGGTGACCGCGGGAATTGAACCGTGCTCGGCACGGTAGGTAACGTTGTTTAGTTACTAAAGCATCCCTCTATTGTTCATCGGTAGTCATTATGGACCGGAGACATGAGGGGAATTTCCTAGGGCTGGAATGCTGGCCTCCAGATATTTCAACTTGAAACGCTAAGGCTCGACTGGTTGGGGTAATGGGGTTGCCTAATGTGCGTACCACACACGCCACCGAAGGACATGAGCCCGCTTTTTTTAGGATCAACACGAGCCAAGGTCTGGCTGGTACGCCGTTGGGTCCTACCATTCGAGAATACGAAAGGAACCTTTTAAATTGCCGAACAAATCTATGTGTATTACAATACCCGTATTTTCCTTGCAAATACTAATCTCAACGTGGTAATTGATTTATGACGAGTTGTTGAATTAGAGTGAGTTTGTGATATAGTGATCTCAACGTGGATTTCACATTTCATGGTATCCCTACTAAGTTTTCCAATGCAAATTCAAATTTAAAAGATGAACAACATGGAGGTGAGAAAACTTTGTATGTATCAAGCATATGACCACACACACACACCGAGAGACACACACGCACGAACACAACAACAATCCAATAAGTATAGTGCATCTATTTTTCCAAACCATGCATGTATGACACGAATTCAAAAATACTCCTTCTATTCCTAAATATTAGTCTTTTAGAGAGTTCAACAAGTGACTACATACGGAGCAAAATGAGTGAATCTAGACTCTAAAATATGTCTATATACATCTGTATGTGCCAGTCCATTTGAAGCCTCTAAAAAGACTAATATTTGGGAATGAAGGGAGTAAAATGTAAGACATCCATGGTCCTCAGTTCAATATTTAAAATGAACATGAAACTGAAACATGAATATTAAGTCTATTACTACAGTACATGCAAATGTTCTGTTTAGGCGGAGCTATGATTGTCGGGGGTCAACCCCTCGACCTTAGATAAAATTGTGGAGCTCTGTTTAGGGTTGTTTAGATTATATTTGTCCCCACCCTCCCAGCCACCGATTGGTTGTGCACCCCCACCCCTCCTCCATGGGAGAATATCATGTGCCCCCATACCTTAGATGCTATATGCCGATACGAGTTGCTTGGAGCTTGTAGATGTGAGATATAGCAGTTCACATGATGTGTCTTAATATTTCTGCAGGAAACCTTGATGAGTTTGAGAATTGCACACAATTTGTACAAAAACTACTTAGATGCCCTTTGATCCCATATCCAACGACCTCGAAGCTCGTATCACCGTAGCATCTAAGATGAAGGAGGACATCATATTCTCCTGTATGTAAGAATATCATGTGCTACCATACCTTAGATGCTTTGGTGATACAAGCTCTTCGGAGGCGTTGGATTTGTGACCCAACACCTCCTCGGTGGTTCGAATGGTTTTTTGCAGAAAAGCCCCAAAAGAGTTCGGCCACTGCTTACAAGCACAAAGACTGCTCAGATGCCATTGGATCTTAGATCAAACGACCTCCAAGCTCGTATCACCATAGCATCCAAGCTGCGATAGCACCTTATGTTTTCTCGCACGGGAGAGTATGAGGTGCTCCCGCACCGTAGATTCTATGGTGATACGAGTTCACTGAGATCTAATGGCCCACAATAGGAGGTTTGAATGTTTTTGCAATATATGGCTGATAGAGTTTGGGAAATGCGCAGAAAGTACAAGTACTACGCATGTGCCATCTGATCACTGATCATACGACCTAGATGCTCATATCACCGTAGCGGGTAATTAAGCTACGGGGAGCACCTAATATGAGCATCGGGGAGCCGTTGGATCGAAGATGCAGCGGCACACACGAGGCCTGAATGTTTTATTTGCAAAAAAAACTTTGGAGAGTTTGGAAATTGCGCATAATTACAAAGACTACTCCCAAGCCATTGGATCTCACTTCCAACGGTGTAAAAACTCGTATCACCATAGTATCTAAGCTGCGGGGTGGATGTGATATTCTATGTCGTTGTCATTTTTGTTCGTAAACTTGCAAAATACGTGTAACTCGTGTCGTTACTTGTCTAACCGCGCAAAGTGTTTGTTCAAAAAAACCATCCTACACTGAAATATCGGAACAACACACGAGGGTCCCACTTGTCATTAATCAAATTTGGACCTAAAACTAACAAATCTGAAAGACGAGATTCGAACTGGCAACCTGGACTACAAAGCGTAAGTTGATAGCCTGAAAAAACGAACGGTTGTTGGCTTTGTCCCATAACTTGATTTTATTTATACAGTACTTTCGTTGAGTAGAGTAGAGGGAGTGCCTCGTCAACACGTGCATGACCGTTGTCTCACTTACTGGTGGGTCCTAGGTCTGCGATCTCAATCTCTCTTCTCTCCATCGTCTAACCTTTGCACGGGCACACACGAAGAGCGGCGCTAGCTTGCCGTGGTGTTATTACAACTAAAAAAGCTTGGAAAATAGAAGAATCGCCTAGAACAAGAGACGTTGTGGCTGGTCGAGACGGAGCTAACCACATCTATCCTCCGTGCCATGTTTGCATGATGAAGCTGTGTGGCTAGTGGGGTGTTTTCGACCGACTGGCTGGGTCCCGAGGTCGAACCATAGGAACTACGTCTGATACAATATATTTTTACACACACATTTTTCCTCCGTGCCGAGACGTGGCACATCCTACCGCGCGGTTTCGGGGTCCTCCCGGGTGGTGCACGCACATATTCTTCCTAACGTGGGATGTCCTACCGCGCGTTTTCTGGGTCCTCCTCGGTCGTAGCACTGAAGCAAGTAAATGAGTCGTCAAATCACGAAAGACCACCTTTCCCGCCGAGTACATCAGTGAAGCATGGTGGCTAGCTAGTTGGGCTAGTTCGACCAATTAGCTAGGCCGCCGCCACATTTGTTTTTTCACCCCTTTTTTATCTACTTGCCGGCAGGTAAATATAAATATCCACCGTGGCGTTGCTCTGGTGTTTGGGTGCGGCAGGATTTTTATTTTTTTGATTGGCGGGAGCAGGCGCGGCAGGATTTTTAATTTTTTGATTGACGGGAGCAGGCGCGGCAACAATTAGTCACGATGACTCCGCCTGTAAAAACCCACCGCTCCCTGATGTGAGAAGTCGTCAACTGGTGTTTTACCGTGGTGAAAACCAAAAGATTCCCTGCTCCCTCCGCCTTCCCATAGATTGCATTGCCTTTCAACCGTTTCGCCCCCTTTGCTTCCTCTCCCCATTGCTTCTACCTGGTGCCATGGCGGCGCAGCAAATCATGGAGTTCGAGGTGAGGCTCCTGACACAGGAGCTCCATGCCAAGGATGCGGAGCTCAGGGCCAAGGACGTGGAGCTCCGTGAGCTCAAGGAGGAGAGGAGTGCCATGCTCCTCCGTTATGTGCGGGAGTTCACGGAGCTTCAAACGCGGTAGGCGTCCACCACAAAGATGCTTGAGGCATCGGCGGCGTTGCTGCAGAAAGCGGGAGATACGATAGGCCGTCAGGGGAGCCGGCTGGAGCGCGAGCGAGCCAATCGTGACGAGGTCCAGGATCGCCTCAGCCACTTGGTGAACCAAGTTGCCACGCACGTGTTGCGGCTGCGCGATGCCTACCATCGTGCCAGCGCGATGATGCCGGCCGTCGGGCTAAACCCATTCGACCACCCGGTCGACTTCAACGAGCTGCGGCTTCGTGACCTGGTCTCCTTCTTCACCTATATCTCTGAGGAGCTGAGCCGTCTCCGCGCGATGGTGGGGGCTGAGCTGGACAAGGAGGGGTTGCGGGCTGCCGTCGCCGTTGTCGGGCGAATCCTTTCAGGGCTCCGTCACCGGAATCCATTCGTGACATTGGACGCCGTCTTTGATGAGCTGGCTCCCGTCGACTGGGAGCGGGCTCTGCGGGCGGTTGCACCCTGCATCACCAACGTCGTGCGCCTCGAGAAGCAGAGGGACTTCGGTGGTGTTTAGGCGCCCTCTGCATGGGCATGTCCATGTCTCGGGGCAACATGACCGTTGGATCAAACTCAGACGGTGCAGATCAGTCACTGTAGCACAAAGCGTGTGGGTGTGTTTGGTTGCATTCTCATCTCAATATAGTTGTTTCCTCTTCGTGTAATTGTTACATATAGGAGTAGTTGACATGCGGACAACATCATTTGTTATCGTCATATCTTACTACACTAGCAACAAGATTGTGTAGTACTGACGTATGAACCACTGCACATGCCTAGTAGTGGAGCACTGTGTATGTTCAAGTGGCTGCCGTGTTTCGCACTCCTCCATCGTAAGAGTGGAAACGCTTGTTGTAATCATTTTTTCTTTTGAAAAACAGTGGACACGCTCTACCGTGCGGATCCTCCTCCAGCCATGCACTAAATTACTCACTTTCACCGACGTGTGGGACAGCCAGCATCGGGGTCCACCAACCATGCACTAAATTACTCCGTAGTAGAGTGATGGTAGACTACCCCGATCGAAGCGCCGCAGTAATGCCCAATGAGCCGTCAAATCACAAAACCCCTCCTTTCCAGCAGTAAGTTGGACGGATGAAGCAACCATCATTTCACTCTTCTCTCTCAGCTTCCTCTCTACCCAACCCTCGCTTCCGCCTCATCTTGTTCCTCATTTCTTCAAGAAAACCCCGACCTGCTTCTGCCATTGTTCTTCTCTCCCAAAGAAGGAAAGGTGAGCGCATCAATGGTGTTGATTCTGGCCAAGGCCCGGTCTTGCAACCCCGAGACTGATCCTATAACTCCCTCTCTTTTCTTCTTTTGGGTTTGTGATTATGGTTTCTTTTCTTTTATTTCTATTTGACAGTTTCTTGATAGACGCTGGAGCACCGGCCAAAGTGATGTCTATGGCTCTGGCCAAAACCGTCGAGGCTCATGGTACGAAGAAGCGCAAGCACCCCGCCGAGACTACTGCAGACAAGCTCAAAGCCATCGCCCTGTCCAAGCCCCCCTCTCCGGGATCCCTCATTAAGCAAGTCCAGGTAATATCTCTTCTTGACGATCTTTTTCTCGATCTTGATCGTGTTTTTTCATCTAACACGCAGTAGTAGTACTAGTAGTACAACTTTCTGGGTGATCTTGCATGTGATTTTTGTGTGCCAAATGACGGTTCTAAATTCCTCTTTTGACCAAAACATGCGAGAGGTTGACACTGATTTCTTATAGATTACTTTCAACTACTCCCTCTGTCCCAAATTTCTTGTCTTAGATTTGTCTAGATAGGGATGTATCTAATACTAAAATGTGACTTGATACATCCGTATCAAGACAAATCTAAGACAAGAATTTTGGGACGGAGGGAGTACTTTATGAACATCAATGCTACCTTTTAAGAGGGTATATTTGCCTCAGTAACTTGTGTTATGGATTTTGCATGTAATCCCTCTGCTCTCATGCCTTTGAAGACATGTTCTAGTGTCTTTGTTCACTCATTTCTGTGCGTATATGTAGTCATATATGGAGTATAATATCGAAAATCATCTTATATTTCTGAACGGATGTAGTAATAAAATATGGTTTCTGTTTGAATTAGAACCAGGTCCGCGGTGGAGATGAAGTTCTCAAAGTCATGCCGTGTGAACTGGAACACCTGATGATGAGTTCTACTGCTGAACTATCTAGCTGCTGTGTCCTTGTCGCCACATGTCCTGAACTAGTGTTTTCCTGTAGCATTGTTGTCAGACGTGTTCTCAAGGCTGTACTTGACCACAACAATTTCCTGGTTGTGCCTTCGATTACGAAGGGTGTGGTTCTTGTAAAGCTTCCCAACAAATCTGATGCGGTCTGTCTTCATCATCATGTTTATGAGTGGAAAGACCACTCTGTTAGGTTCTCCAAGGTTGACAAGATGGTGATGGTGCGTGTAGACATCTCACACGAAGTCCATGGCCTAGTCAGTTATGCGGGGTTCATCCTGTAGGTCGGTGGCAAGAAATAGTCTGCAGAGTTTAGTTAGTGCAACTTTGCTTGTCTGTAGTAAGTACTATTGTTCAGTACTTGATTTGTGTTTGTGAACCCTGTATTGTTTATTAGTACTGCCGCTTTTGGTGTGTGGTCAGTCCTGAGAACGGTCTATGTTAATGTCTGTCCACTCGATTCAGTCTGTATATTTTGAAGTATCCAAATCATATTTTTTGTGAGGACGGTTTATCAATTATGGTTACACTCCAATATCTGTATGCATTGTAGGGTTTATCGCACCCACCAGGATTTCCAGTCCCATGGATGTTCGATCCATACGATTTGTCACAACCTTTGGACTGTCCTGCTTGTGGGAGTAGGCAGGGCCCCTGCATGCCACGCGTAGTTGGACGATCAATCTTCTGTTTAGTACTTCAACATAGTGATTTCCTAGTAAGGATTCACTCGTGTCACATCAAGTAAATCTTATTGATTTACTGTCTAAATCTTATTGATTTAATGTCATGTTTTCTTTCTTTTCCTGCAATTTTACGATGCAGGTTTTTCCATGTGACATTCATCACAGAATAAACCGTTTGGTTTGCTCTACGATGGCTATTTTTGCAGGTTTCATTTCTTATGTCGTGTCAGTAACGAAGGCACTGTCCATCACTTATATTACTGGAAAAAATTGGATCAGTCTGTTGTCTGAGTACAAGCTGAATCCCTATGATGAACTGCAGTTTGGTTTAACAAAAACGCCACAATTAGTCCTTCTCGCGTTTAAAAGAAATGAAGAAAAAAACTGGATCACGGTCACGGATCCTAGTCAAGTTAGAAAGCTGATCATAGCAGACCAGACACGATTGCCGCTGTCTCGCACAGATCGAGCACCGGCAGTTGCTCTAGCGCTGACAGCGGCAGGAGCTCAGTTTGATCCAGCTGAGGATTGGGCACCGACCGCATCAGCGGATCAGTCTGATCTACCGGAGGATCGGTCATCGACACCGGCACCTGCTCCGACACCGGCACCAGCTCTACAAGGAGCACCATCTCCGGCAGCAGCGGCGGCTTCAGCACCTGCACCAACACTTGCACTTGCATCTGCTCCGGCCCGTGCAGTTGCACCGGCAACAGACTGGGCTACAGTTCGCACTTCATATACCAAAGTCCTTACAAAAACCGACATGTCCACCTTGTTGGTAAGCACTGGCCGTCCAAGTGCTTCGTTCTTTTTTCTTTCCATGTTGTTTCACATGATTCACTGTGTTGATCTAACTGTTTGGGTATGTCTTCTTGTTTGCAAACAGAGAATTCCTAGAGCAATGAGGGAGTCGTTCAACAATCCGGGCGACCGCGGCCAAGTTTCTCTTACCATGCGCAACCTTGGTGTGAATGAACCTGCTCAATATACCGTAAGTACAAAGGATGGTCGCATGATGATTGATGCTAAAGGATGGTCAAGGTTCAAATCTAAATCATATCTTGCGGTAGGGGATGATGTCAAAATCGAACTTTCTTAGCAAGGAGAGCTGGTCCAAATCAACTTTGAAATTAGCAGCACGCAACTGCCGAACTGATCTATCCTCCGAGAGATTTTGATGTAATAATCTGGCATGCTGAAACAAGTGTCCAGTGTGTATAAGTAGTACGACAGTATTATTTATCACATGGTATATCGTTGATAGAATTGCAACTCTGATTGCTGGTTAGGAACTGTCGTTCGATTTCATTCCAACAGCTGTCGTGCTTTATTCAATTTTGTGTACTCGCCTTGCAACAGCATCTAAAACCAGCGTCGTACCGATCGCTTGCAATATGAAAAGCGCTGAGGTAGAACACATGGGCCCCCAAACATGCAGGGTCGACCTACGGCCCAAAGTCCAGAACCGTGAGCCTATCTGAGTATTATATTCTCAGCTGAACCCCCATAAAACCCCCATAATTCCCGTGCGTTGCAGAGGGAGTATATTTCTCGGCAAGGTGAGCCTGTGATATAAAAGATTTGTATATTTCTTTACAGAGGGAGTATCTCTCTGTCAAAATATATATTTATGTGTAACTAGTTACTCCTGTCTTTCTACTTCCTTTTGCTGATATGTGGGGCAACCGGCAACGGGGTCCACGTGCCATATGCACAAATTAGAGTGCACAACTTCACGGTAGACACACCCCGGTTGTAGCGCCGCAGTAATGCCCAATGAGCCGTCAAATCACAACCCCCCCCCTTCCAGCTTTAGCAGTAAGCTGGACGGACGAAGCGGCAATATTTCACTAGGCCTGAAAACCCTTCTCCCCCGTCTGCTTGTTCAGAGAAAACCCCCTCTCGGCGATTGCATAGGGTTTTCTCATGGAGAACTAGGTATGAATTCTTCATCCATCCCCGATAAACCCAAGTCCCTTGGTCGCAGGTAATCCTAGGATGGCGGCCGCCGCCGTTGATGCATTTTTCTTCCTACTGAATCTAGTGTGTTTCATTTGCAGTGCCCAAAGTGCGAGTACCCTACAGGTTTCTGCGCCCTCGGCGAGACGCCACACTTGTTCCTTCTCATCCTAACACAGCATTTTGAAACGCGCACAGTATGTTCCTAGAATCCTCTTTTCTATCCAGGAGGGTGGGGTTTTTTTGAACATGCTGTGTTCTCATATTATTTTTCCTGCAGTGTATTATTTGCTCTTCCAGAACACATGTACTCAAGATGCTCGGCCTTGCCATAACTGAATACACTAGTTTAATGGTCACAGTGAAGACAAGCCATGGATATAAGTTCTGAGATGGGTTCATGAACCAAGAAGACCGCTGCTTTTTTATGGCCGAACTTGGATAAACTTTCTCAAGTGTTACAGACTGAAAGTTGGCGCACGAATGTTGATGGAAATAGCAGAACCTGGTCTCATCTTCACTGCGATCTTCCACCCCGACGTCGTTCCAATTGTTCATCCATGTTAGTTTTGTATCTGGTTCTTGCTTGTTGCCTCGATTACTTCTTAATCCACCTATTTTGTCTAACTAATCACAATTTAACTTTAGAAGTAGCAACGAATCTCTCACGAAGATGCTACTTTTAACTAATATTTTCTTATAATTGGTGGCACGTGTAGGTTTCTTCAGAGTTAAGCAGTCTGCTCGTTTGTTACTCTGTAATAACTCGGCTGTTACTAATGGCACTGAAGTTGACTGGATCGACATCCACAAGTTCCTACACTTTATTGATCATCTTGAGGTCCTTGTGGGGTGTTTCAATGGTGGAAGGCCACATGGGATATGTGTGCCACTGCTGCACTCGTTGAACAGGTCCAACTGTGTCGAGAAACTTATGGTACGAGCTATTTTCTGTTATATATGTTGTTCATAAACTATTGCTTATACACAGTTTTACAGCTGTGATCTTCTTGAAACAGGAACTGCCGAGTTCTATTGTTCCTATACAGATGCCTGACCATGGTCGGGTCAGACTTGCGCTTGGTCACAACATGATGTATATGTCGACCTACTCAATTCCCCTTGGAGGTGAAAAGATACTTATTCATGGGTGGTCTCAAATAATGAAGGCCCGTCCATCTGGGAGAATAGGACAGAAGATTATGTTCATGCTTTTCCATGGCTCTAAAGCGAATATCCTATTTATTGACCACGTTGCGAGATGAAGCCACTTCCAGAAGGTTGTGGATGCGCGGGGTGGCGCCTGGACCTTGTCCTGGGGCTTTGCGGCCTCACCCTTGGTTAACTGTAGGCAAAGTAGCAATGTTCGAGGCGTGCTTTGTACGGTTGAACCTGTATAAGTACTCATACTGCTTTCAGCTTTGGTTGTTAAGTGCCCCTGATGGTTTCAGTTAAGGTTGTTAAGTACTCCTGCTGCTTTTACAGTCTGTCATGTTTCTTCAGTCCTGTCTTCATCCAGCCGCCAAAACCAAACCAGCGCCGGGGGGGCCGCCTGCTTCCGCCTCCCACGGCTGGTTGCGCCTCAGCGCACGCATCGCCGCCCCACCGTCTCCTAAATCGTTAACACCGACGTCCTCCGCGAGCTTTGGTGCGCTCATCGAGGCGCCGCCCTCTAGCGTTGTCAACATGGTCAACAAACAACAGGAATCGGCAGAAGTACGTGGAGAGGATGACAGTAGGGGCCCACCACGTCAGCGTATGGAAAAATAAAATGCTTCCTCCTAGTGTTTTCCTGACATCTGGGACCCACAACATTGTGAGCGTATATAGTCAATAGACAAGAGAACAGCACAAGATCGGCTGACACCTGGGACGTAGCTACTCGAGCAGTATTTTTTTGTTTGGTATTGTTGAGACGGAGCAGGGTTTGAACTGGGCTGTGGCCCGTCTAGCCCAGGCTTATATTTTATGTTCACCATGTGACCAGCCCAACTATTTTTTTTGTGAAAATGAGCCCAGTTTATTTTTTCTGAAGAATACCCAATCCAGGCCTACTTATTTTTCTACGCCCTGATGGGCCGCAACTCTTTCAAGACGCCTGCAAATCTTGAAAGTAATATGAAATGGGTTGTAAATATAAAAACAGATGACAAATTGGCAATTACTTTATAATTTCTGAATTTTATCACATTTTCAGATTCCTATTTCACTGGGCATTAACCTAATTTCAATATATCTTCAAAGTACTTTAAATCTGGCTGGACATTTCGGTATTAAAAATAGTTTGGAACCGACAGAAATATGCAAAATTGGCCCTGGCCAACCAAAAAAATGACTGCAATAAATTGCATAAGAAGTTTCCATGAGCTATATATAAATTATTATATATAGCCCTGGTGCGCTCGGCGCGGCGTGGTTAACGTGGTCAAGGAACGGCTTCCATCGGACGTGGACTGTACGTGGAGAAGCTGACAGCTGGGTCCACGGCCGCAGTAAGGAAGTGCCTCCTTATTACGTGCAAAATAATTATTCCTCCACCTGACAGCAGGGACCCACCGAACGGGCCACCAGTATTTTGCGAAAAAAAATTGTTTCCCCCTGACCGCTGGGACCCACCGGACGGGCCACCGTATTTCGCGAAAAAAAACGTTCCCCCCGCTGTCAGCTCGGACCCACCGGAAGTGCCTCCTTATTACGCACAAAAAAATGAATACTCCCCCAGCTAGCTGGGACCCACCTTGGTGGGAGGCTGACTTGTGGTCCTACTAAGTTGACGGGGACGAAGGGCTTTGTCAACTTAGTCAATATGAACGATTCTAGCTCCATTGACCGTACGATGTCCATCCAACGGCCGTAGTGCTTCTTCAACCTCTGGTCTTCTTGCTCCAGCCGCCCAAAGCAGCGCCGGTCGTGCCGCATGCTCCTGCCTCCCACGGCCGGCTGTGCTGCCGCAGAGGCCTCACCGCCCCCTACTATTCCCACCGCTGGCCAGGCCCTGCGGCGGCGGCAGCCTCACACCGCAGCCGAACTAGTGAACCCTCGTACTCCTCCCCCCGCGCGCGCGGGCTTCCACTGCCGCGTCTTCCCCGGCTCCCCATCGTCCCCTTCCTAGGCCTCACCATCGTCCACCGCCCTGGTGCTCTCGGCGCGGCGTGGTCAACGTGGTCAAGGAACGACTTCCATCGGACATGGACTGTACGTGGAGAGGCTGACAGCTGGGTCCACGGCGGCAACAAGGAAGTGCCTCCTTATTACGCGGAAAATAATGATTCCTCCACCTGACAGCATGGACCCACCGGACGGGCCACCGTATTTCGCAAAAAAAATGTTTCCCCCCTAACTGCTGGGACCCACCAGCTACACCTTCGCACGCAAGGAAGTGCGTCCGGGCAAAAAAACGATTTGCCCCCCTAACTGCTGGGACCCACCAGCTACATCTTCGCACGCAAGGAAGTGCGTCTGGGCAAAAAAAACCAAAACGATTCGCCCCCCTGACTGCTGGGACCCACCAGCCCCCCGATCGCTGGGACCCACTAGCTACATCTTCGCATGCAAGGAAGTGCGTCCGGGCAAAAAAAAACGATTCACCCCCTGACTGCTGGGACCCACCAGCTACATCTTCGCAGGCAAGGAAGTGCCTGACAGTCGGGACCCACCTGGTCGAAGCGTATGTAGCGTTGACATTCTGGTCGCGAACGTGTACGTACATACTGGTCGATGTAGAGGCACGCACGTGTCGTAGTAGAGGCGCGCACGTAGCATGTACACGTACGTACAGCGGCCAGGGTGCAAGAAAGAAAATACGGCCACGTATGTGTACATATGGGCGGGGTCTCGAACGCGTACTCGCGCATATGTACGGCGAGGGCTCGTGTACATGGCTGGGTCGGAACGGAGAAACAGCGTCGTCGTCGTGTTCAGGGGTCGGAACGGAATGCGTGGTCGTGTTCATCAGGAGGGCTTGGACGGAAGAGGCGATGGAAACAAGGCCTGGCGTACCGCACAACGGAGGAAAAGGACCTCCTACGGTCGAAACGGGGGTCCTGTTGATCGGGATGGATGTGGCGTACCGCAAAACGGAGGAAACGGACCTCCTACGGTCGAAAAGGGGGTCCTGTTAATCGGGAGGGGTGTGGCGTACCGCAAAGCGGAGGAAACGGACCTCCTACGGTCGAAACATGGGTCCTGTTGATCGGGAGGGGTGTGGCGTACCGCAAAACGGAGGAAACGGACTTGTGTTGGAGCACTACGGTCGAAACGGGGGTCCTGTTCATCGGGAGGGGTGTGGCGTACCGCAAAACGGGACTCCACGGGATACTGTTCATCTCCACCATCAACCCCCTCCAGCCTCCACGAGCTACTGTTCATCAACCGTCGACCTCCTCCAGCCTCCACAAGCTCCTGTTCATCCAGCCTCCACCGCGCGCTACTCCACCGGCTACTGTTCAACCACCCCTCCGCCGTCTACTGTTCATCCAGCCCTCCACACCATGGGGTCCTATTCAACCACCCCTCCACGGGCACCCCTCCACCATCTACTGTTCATCCTGCCCTCCACACCACGGGGTCCTGTTCATCCACCCCTCCACGGGCACCCCTCCACTGTCTACTGTTCATCCAGCCCTCCACCACACCACCGGGTCCTGTTCATCCAGAGGCAACGCCACCGCTCACTGTTCATCCAACCCCCCCCCCCCCCCCCCCCCCCCCCCCCCCCGCAACGCTCACTGTTCATCCCATCGATCGGCTTCAGTTAGCAGCAGTAGCCAAGGAATCGCTCGATCGGGTTCAGTTACCAGCCATCGATCGATCGGGTTCAGTAACGTGTAGCCTACAGTGCAATCACTCGGGTTCAGTTAGAGCCCAACGCCTCGCTCGGGTTCAGTTAGAGCCAACGCCTCGCACACACGCGCGTGCGTGTACGAGAGAAACGCACATCGCTCGGCCCCCGACCTCCCACCGTAACCGGGAACTCCCCGAAATTTTCCTCCCCCTCGCTTCTACCACGGTTTTTTCCGTCATGGACGGCCCAAAGAATGTCATGCAGCTGCGTCTCCGGCCCGCCCAGGACGTGATTTTTTGTCATAGAAGTAGGAGCCCACCACATCTATGATGATACCGGGTTTTGTCACAATTATCGTCATAGAAGTGTCATATGTATGACAGAAAAAAAATTCGTTTGGCCCCAAAATGTCACGGATGTATCTTTTTTTTTGTAGTGCACCACCCCTGCCATATACCACCACCCCTGCCATATACCACCACCACTGCCATATAGCACCAGCCCTGCCATATCCTACGACCATATATGCCCCACCAATCTAAGTTCTTTTCATATTAGGTTTGTTTTTGAGATCCATCTATTTTCCGATTCGTCTTTCCTTGCCTGAGTAGGTTTTGGAAAAAAAAGAACAAAAGTCTAGAGACCCCATGGCAGTTTTTAGGACAAAATTTCAGCAATCGAAAATATTTTTACCCTATCCTATTTTTAGGTCCCAAGGAGCGTTTTGAGACACTCGCCATCATAGTGATTTTTTGTCGCACTTTTTCGTCGTCGCTACCCTACTTTCCAAAAAAATAGTCAAAAAATGTTGTGCATATCCTATTATTTTGACTTGGGAAGAGTTTTAAGATACTCGCCATTATAGTGATTTTTCGCAAAAAAGGAGCGCAAAAAAGAGCGAAAAAAATCCAGAGTGTGCTTATCCCTTGTTTACGTGCCGCGCCGTGATTTTGTTAGTGTTCTAGGCTCACGTCTCTAGTACGGTCTAGCCTACGACCAGCACAATACCGTCGTTGAGTGTTTATTCTATTGGGGAATGCAGTAATTTCAAAAAAAATCCTACGCACACGCAAGATCTATCATGGTTATGCATAGCAACGAGAGGGGAAGATTGTTGTCCACGTACCCTCGTAGACCGTAAGCGGAAGCGTTATGACAACGCGGTTGATGTAGTTGAACATCTTCACGATCCGACCGATCCTAGCACCGAAGGTACGACACCTCCGTGATCTGCACACGTTCAGCTCGGTGACGTCCCGCGAACTCTAGATCCAGCTGAGAGTCGAGGGAGAGTTTCGTCAGCACGACGGCGTTATGACGGTGATGATGAAGCTACCGGAACAGGGCTTCGCCTAAGCACTGCAACGATATGACCGAGGTGGATTACGGTGGAGGGGGGCACTGCACACGACTAAGACAATTGTCAACTTGTGTGTTCTAGGGTGCCCCCTGCCCCCGTATATAAATGAGCAAAGGGAGGGGGGCGGTGGGCTCATAGGGTGTGCCCCAAGGGGGGAATCCTACTCCTACTAGGAGTAGGCTCCCCCTTTCCTAGTCCAACTAGGAGGGGAAGGAAAGAGGAGTAGGGGAGAAGGAAAGAGAGGGACGGCCCCCCAAGCCCTAAACCAATTAGGTTTGGGCCTAGGGGGCGCGCCCCACAGCTCCCTTGCCGCCTCTATTTCCACTAAGGCCCATGAAGGCCCATTGACCCCCCCCCTCGGGGGGGGGGGGGGGGGTTCCGGTAACTCCCCGGTATTCTGGTATTTATCCAATGACCCCGGAACCTTTCCGGTGTCCGAATATAACCTTCCAATATATCAATCTTTATGTCTCGACCATTTCGAGACTCCTTGTCGATGTCAAAACCGGCAGATCTCGGGTAGGGGGTCCCGAACTGTGCGTCTAAGGCAGATGGTAACAGGAGGCAGGGGACATGATGTTTACCCAGGTTTGGGCCCTCTTGATGGAGGTAAAACCCTACGTCCTGCTTGATTGTTCTTGATGATATGAGTATTACAAGAGTTGATCTACCACGAGATCAGAGAGGCTAAACCCTAGAAGCTAGCCTATGGTATGATTGTATGTTGTCCTACGGACTAAAACCCTCCGGTTTATATAGACACCGGAGGGGGCTACGGTTACACAAGGTCGGTTACAAAGGAGGAGATATACATATCCGTATTGCCTAGCTTGCCTTCCGCGCCAAGTAAAGTCCCATCCGGACACGGGACGAAGTCTTCAATCTTGTATCTTCATAGTCCAACAGTCCGGCCAAAGGATATAGTCCGGCTATCCGGAGAGCCCCTAATCCAGGACTGCCTCAGTAGCCCCTAAACCAGGCCTCAATGATGATGAGTCCAGCGCGCAGTGTTGTCTTCGGCATTGCAAGGCGGGTTCCTCCTCCGAATACACCACGGAAGAGTTTGAATACAAGGATAGTGTCTGACCCTGCAAAATAAGTTCCACATACCACTGTAGAGAGAATAATATTTCCACAAATCTAATCTGCTGACACGTTTTGACAGCATGACATCACGCCACGGCTCGGTCATCATTTGAACCGTTTTTCTTCAACCAGACCCGCACATAACGCGAGGCGGTTTCCTTGACACGTCTCGTCAAAGCAGAGATCGTGTTCCCCTTATCACGGGATTATCATCAATACAAACGTGGGTAACCCAACCATGCCTGTTGGTATGACTCCTAGATCTTAGGTAAGTCTCAAACGACCATGAGGAGGACGCCTGATATTCACCCCCTTTATAAAGGGACAAGGCTTTTTATTTTTTCCCGCCCGCGTTCAATCGAATCCTTCCCCCGCCTCGAGTTCCAACACCCAAAGCTCAAGTCAGGTGCTTCAGACCTTCAATCATGTCGGGATCCAGCGTTCAAGGCCGGTGGATGCCTTCCTCCATCACGGAGGAGGACATCAAGAAGTTGAGGGAGGCCAGATATCTGACCGCCGAAATTTCGCATAGGCTGCCCGCCCGAGGGCAGGTCGTCCCTACTCCCGAACCCAACGAGAGCGTTCTGTTTGTCTCCCACTTCCCCCGAGGACTAGGCCTCGCTCTGGATCCCTTTGTTAGGGGTCTTATGTTCTATTACGGGCTGGATTTTCACGATCTGGCCCCGGATTCCCTTCTTCACATTTTGTCATTTATCATCGTATGTGAGGCCTTCCTCCACATTACCCCTCACTTCGGCCTGTGGCTCAAGACCTTTTATGTGAAGCCGAAGATGGTCGAGGGGCAGTACGCAGCGTGTGGAGGTGCTTTAATAAGCAAAATTGCTGACGCTCCATGGCCAAAGGGTTCCTTTCCAGAGGTGTCCGGATTGTGGCAGCGGGAGTGGTTTTACGTCACAGCTCCCTGAAGTGCCAAATGGGTAGCTGCCCCCACCTTTCACTCGGGCCCCCCACCACAACTGATGTCATGGATCAGCAGGGGGCTGAGCTGGGGTCCAGCCAAGGACGTGCCAATACTGCAGAGCCGTATCCGAGATCTCTTCGGGGGAGATTTCAGTCTGGTTATGATAATGCAAGTTATGCTGGTTCGCCGAGTCCAGCCTTGCAAACGACGGCCCCTCCGCATGTGGGAATTCAACCCGGAAGGACCACGCACTATTCAGCATTTCCTCGGCATGACGCACGAGGAGATGTACAAATCGTTCTTCGGACCCCTAATAGAGTGTCCGGACACTACCGAGGACGTGGGCCTGAGCTGCAACCGCCCCGCTGACCAAGTAAGTAATCCCATGGACGAACACACTGTCCTTTTATTTATCATGACATTATTATGACGAATCGCTCTTTGACCAGGACTGGATAACAAAGGCGAATATGATCCGGTGTTCGGCCCCCCTTCCTGAGGGCTTGGACAATCCGGTGCTGGAAAAGATGCTCGAGCCAGCACCTTGTCTAGGGCCTTCAAAGGAATATGAAGGGGGAATAAAGAGGGCGAAAGCGGGCCTCCATCGCTACCTATTCCAATCGAGGGAATGAGCGCCTTCACGAGGGAGGATAACCAAGGGGAAGAATCTGACATTCTCTCACCCCAGGGAAGGAAGAGGACTACCTCTGAAGATCCGGAAACTAAGGTTTCCAAACGAGAGAAGAAATCTCCGCCAGAGGGCCCTGCCTCGAAGGGTATTCTTGCCGCACAACGTCCGCACGGGGATCAACCCTCTACCGAGCTGTAAGTAATCAAAAAGTACTTAATAGTGAAGATATCCTACCTTACTTCCGAAGACAATAACCGATGCTTATAAATTGTAGTCTGGATCGCAGCTCTTCTCGATAGAGTTCATCTTGGGGGGATCTTCTTCCGGAGATGATGGAGAGCGAAACGCCTCCCCTGGACTCCCCAGCTCAAGAAGCGGGCGACCTTGAAGTGTCATCGCGAAGGGTATCTCCGGATCCACTAGGGCCAGAGGATAACCCTTTGGCTGCCCAGAATCCCCAGTATCTGGCTCCTGAGGGGAGCGACAGCAAGGGTCCGTATAGTGTGCGGTCGGACGCGCTGAAGGATCTTCTGGGGCAAGCTGTCATCTCGTAAGCGCATCGTACGCTAATGGGTACGGTAATTGAAAGGATTTCATCCGCTGAAAGCGGTTTGCACAAAGCTTTTATGAGTCTGCTGAAAGGCTTCGAGGTACGTGAAATAATGTATGCCTTTAACGGTACCGCATACGCTAGGTATGCCCATGCAGATAGTAGCCCCTAAGACTCTGGTTGTCGTCAAGAACAGTGGCAAACACAGGATCATAGTCCCAGGTAATAACCAGACCGCCTTTATGTGCAGGTGGTTGAAGCGCCGGTGGCTAGCCGGACTGATGGGTTTGCCGAACTAAAGCGGCAACTGGATGCGGCAGATGCCGACATTGTGCTTGTCAACAAGCGGCTTGACGAGGCACAGGGTGAGTGATTTTTCTGGTGATCGTCACATAATAAGAGCAGCATGATGCCAGTATCTTTAATATGTTGTGACTACAGATGGAGCTGCCACCATGGAGACCCTTCCGGCGGAGCTTGCCTGAGCCAAGGAGCAAGCAAGGAGTAGCTATGCGGCCGCTTTAATGGCGGCCGAAGAGTTAAGGGCCGAACAGGCCGCGCATTGCGAGAGCAAGGAAAAAATAGCCAAGATGGTTGTAGAGTTAAAAGATGCTGTTGAGCGTTACCAGCTTCTTGAAGAAGAAAACCGGGCGAAGGCGACGGACTTGGAGAGGGCCCGGGTGGCTGCCAAGGAAGCCCGCTCCAAAATTAGAGCAATGAAGGAGGAGCTGAATCAAGCTGCAGATATCGTGTCTGGGAAGCCCTTCTTGTTGTGGACTAAGTTCGGAGATCCGAAGTATGCTCCTCTGGACTGGCTATGGAGTTCTGCGGATGCGTACATGGATTTGGCTGCAAGTGCTGCTGATGCAGCCGAGTACTTCAAGGATCAGAAAGGTCCCAAAGTGGAAAAGCTATTCTGGTCACAGTTTCACGCTCTAGTCCGTCCGCTGCTGCTAAATGAGCGATTGACCGGTTGGGCCGAGCTCCATAGGTTGTCCGGACTTGCCATGAGGTCCGTTGTGGATCACCTGTGGCCGGGAGGGCCAAGGCCGAATAGCTACTTTAGCTTAGTGCAATAATTCCTTGATGTTGTGCCATGCATCGATGCTGTAAAGATATCGGCGTGCATAGAAGGTGCGCGGATGGCCCTTGCCCATGTCAAAACATATTGGGCGGAGATGGAGGCCACCACTGTTACGGCACAGGGTTCGGCCATAGGCCGAGTGGCTGCCGAGCACTACTTTGAAGAAGTCCTTGAAGGCGCTCGTTCGATAGAGGCTCAGTGCTCGAAGAATATTATTTTCCAGTGACATGTAGTCCCATTGTACAAACAATGTTTTTCTGAATTAATCAAGGCTGTATTTATACTTTTGCCCGAAAGTACTATGATGCCTCCTGTGCGGCCGTTTATGTATATATGTATATAACCTGAAAGTTCGCAGTCGTCGGCTTTCGCCCCCACGCATATAATGCGGGGGTGTTCACAAAAGATGCATATCCACACTTGATTCAACGTCTTGGTCCGTTAAGGAGGCGATAGCGTAGCGAACTAGGCAATCGAACTATATTGCTTTAACACTTTCACTTAGCCATAGGAGTTTGACAGTGGGGCTACTATATAGCCCCTGGTACTTCTGCGCTCGTCCGAATACGGGGCACGTTCGTACATGACTGAGAAACGGCCCTTCGTTAATGCGGAGGAATCTCAAAGATTCCGATTAGTCATTGAGTGGTTGACCAGTCTCTCACTATATCATGACAGTCAGTTTTCGGCTTTCTCTACTGAGGTGCTCATCCGGATGAACCAGGGCACAATCGCAGTAGTTCTCCCAGTGCTACCTTAGCCGATATAACGGAATGTAAGGTACCAAAACGTGGGAGCTGGGCAAACCCAACATTTGACCAAAGACATGATTCGGAGCTGATGCATATAGGGCCAAACTCGCGACGCCGAACACTCCCTAAGGTGTTTGGTCTTTATAACATATACCGGGCTAAACAATGCCCTTTATAAGAAACCCCATGTGTCTAGGTACGTGCAAAATCCTGGCGTGGCCACATGCCAATAACGCCGGCATCCTTCTCGGTTGTGTGGAGTATCCGGAGGATGTGAGCAACAAGAGACAGTAAAAAGGTTTACGCAGGGCCTTAATCTAAAAAGAAACCTTTGGCGGGTCCCTGCTGCACGTCTGCGCCTGTATCTCCGTTGTGCCGTGTCCTGGACGGGTGTAGCACGATTGTCACCTGCAAAAGGAAAGAACTTAGGTGAAAGTTGTCGTGCCAAAAGGAAGAATGAATTATCAAAATTCCAGAGAGGCCTAGTTGAGCCGGGCTGGCCCTGGTTACACGCGGGAAGCCCCTGGTATCGTTTTATGAGGGTTCGAAAACCAATCTCATGCATGTATGATGGAACGCCGGACTCGTCTAACCGTGTCTGTGGTCTTGATGACCTGCCATTTTTCCTGGTTGGTGAGGTCGTCTAGTGTGCGGCTGTTAGAGCCGCCGCGTCCTCTTTCATACATAAAGAACGGTTGGTGTTTCCGCTAACTGTAATGACGCCTCGTGGACCGGGCATCTTGAGCTTGAGAAAAGCATAATGCGGTATTGCGTTAAAATGAGCGAAAGCCGCCCTTCCGAGTAGTGCTTGAAAATCACTTCGGAATGGAGCAATGTGAAAAGTTAACGTTTCACTTCGGAAGTTATCGGGAGAACCGAATACCACCTCTAGTAGTAGAGAGCCCGTGCAGTGGGCCTCTTGGCTTGGTATTACTCCCTTGAAGGTAGTATTACTGTGGCTTATTTGTGTCGGGTCTATCCCCATTTTGCGGACCGTGTCCTGATATATCAGATTTAGATCAATGCCGCCATCCATGAGGACCCTTGTGAAATGGTACCCATTTATTATTGGGTCTAACACCAAGGCCGTCAGTCCTTCGCGCCGGATATGTGTATTGTGATCCCTACGATCAAGAGTGATCGGGCGGGCCAACCAGGGGTTGGACCTAGGGGTGACGGGCTCTATGGCGCGTGTGCATCGGAGTGCGTGATTGCTTCTCCTCTTTGTCACATGGATCACATTTACTGTTTTAACCTCTGGTGGGAACTTTTTCTGTCCTCCGGTGCTTTGCTGGCGAGGTTCATCCTCGTCTTCGCTTGGTGTCTCTTCCCCTTTGTGTTCGGCGTTTAGCTTACCGGCCTACTTGAAAACCCAACATTCTCTATGGGTATGATTTGCAGGTTTGTCTGGGGTGCCGTGAATCTGACAGAGTTTGTCAAGAATTTTGTTTAGGCCAGATTGTCCTTCTCTAATGCCTTTGAAAGGCTTTTTCCGCTGACCTGGTTGGGAGCCCCTGAATCCGGCGTTTACCGCCGTGCTATCTGGGCTACCTTCTTTATTTCGACGCTTGTTTTTGTTGCGTGGTGGTTTACCATTGCCATCCCTTACTTCGGATGTGCTTGGGTTGCTGGTGCTGCTACGGGCCAACTAGTTGTCCTCGCCTGCACAAAAGCGGGTCCTGAGGCTTGTTAGGGCTGCCATTGTTCTCGGTTTTTCTTGACCGAGGTGTCTGGCGAGCCATTTGTCTCGGACGCTGTGTTTAAAAGTTGCTAAGGCTTCGGCGTCCGGACAGTCGACTATTTGGTTCTTGGTGAGGAACCTGTTCCAAAGCTTTCGGGCGGACTCTCCGGACTGTTGGATTATATGACTTAAATCATTTGCATCCGGAGGTCGGACATAAGTCCCTTGAAAATTGGCCCGGAAAGCGTCCTCGAGCTCCTCCCAACTTCCAATTGAGTTTTCGGGGAGGCTTTTCAGCCAGTGCCTAGCTGGCCCTTTAAGCTTGAGGGGCAAGTATTTAATGGCATGGAGATCGTCTCCACGAGCCATATGAATATGGAGGATAAAGTCCTCTATCCAGACTCCCGGGTCTGTGATTCCATCGTACGCCTCTATGTTCATTGGTTTGAATCCCTCTAGGAATTCGTGACCAGCACCTCATCAGTGAAACATAGTGGGTGTGCGGCACCCCTGTATTGGGATGCACCATAGTGTTCGGACGGTTGTAGTATTCAGTGTTGGTTGTGTACCGTAGCGCGCTTCCTAGATCCATAGATAGATCTGGTCGCGCCGGGTTTTTGACGCAAGTTCTCACGTAGAACGTGTGTTGACTTATGCGTGATTTTGCTATCCGCTCTATCGCGTTCATAGGGTGGTGGATCCGGCTGGTTGGCCATATCACTTTTCGGTTGTATGGGCTCTAAGGCCTCATCGTCGAATTCCGGTAATAGCTTACGCTTTGGATAGCTATTTGGATGGTAACTTCCACCATACTTTGTTACTTTGTTCCACTTGCTGTTGAGCGTATCTTGTGCGACCTTGAGCCTTTGCTTCTGTTTCTTCAGGCTTCTCGCTGTGGCAGTAAGCCTTCTGCGGAGGTTCTCTTGCTCCAAGTGTGTTTCCGGGATGATGGGTGCATCCTCGTCCGGACTGTTTTCTTCCCTAGACGGGGATTGATGAGGCTTATCTTTGGCGTCATCGTGTTCGGACGTCGGATCCGTACTATGTTTACACTTTGCATCTTGATCATTTTCTGCCACCGGGGTGGTGCAGTTGTCGTCTCTTCCAGAGTCACGTGGACTATTATTATCGCTGTTTTTGCTATGGCGGGACCTAGAGCGGCGCTGCTGACGTCGGCGCTTGGGTTGCTTCTTGGAGGGGTCATCCTCCGCTTTCTCATCGTCATTGGCTTCGTTGGGGGTGTCCACCATGTATATGTCATGTGATGAAGTAGCGGTCCAGCGCCCTGTGGGCGATGGTTCCGGTTTGTCTCCTGCATCGTCGTCCATACCGTTGATGTCTTCGGAGTCGAAGTCGAGCATGTCGGTTAAGTCATCAATAGTGGCTACTAAGTGGGTGGTGGGTGGGCAGCAAATTTCTTCGTCATCCGCATCCCATTCTAGCCGGACATAGTTCGGCCAGGGTTCTCCTGACAGGAAGAGGGACCTTAATGAATTTAGCACATCTCCGAAAGGTGAGTGCTGAAAGATATCCACGCAGGTGAACTCCATGATCGGTACCCCGTCGGTTTTGACCCGTCAGTTTTGACAGGCACAGATGTAGGCGGCTCAGAGTCCGTGGCTGGGGATAAATCCAGTGGTTCGGCGACACGGCTCTCGTACGGGGTGAAGTCAGTGTCCAGCTCTATCGCCACTGAGAGTGCGGCCTCCATGGCGGGGTCCATCCCTCCGCTCTCGGATGGCGTGACTTGCTCTGGATTAAAGGCCGGAGTAGCTGCGGATGCGATCTCCCGAACATTGTCTGACGGTAGAGTTATGTCTTGCTCATCGTGACTGCGCGTCGCGTCCGGCATGGGCTCGAATCCGCTGAAGATCAAGTCTCCGTGAATATCGGCCGTGTAATTCAAGTTTCCAAATCTGACCTGATGGCCAGGGGCGTAGCTCTCCATCTGCTCCAGATGGCCAAGCGAATTGGTCCGCAGTGCAAAGCCACTGAATACGAAGATCTATCCGGGGAGGAAAGCCTCACCCTGGACCGCATCGCTAGCGATGATGGAAGGAGCCATCAAGCCTTATGGTGACGACACAATGGAAATCTCAATGAAAGCACCAATGTCGGTGTCAAAACCGGTGGATCTCAGGTAAGGGGTCCCGAACTGTGCGTCTAAGGCGGATGGTAACAGGAGGCAGGGGACATGATGTTTACCCAGGTTCGGGCCCTCTTGATGGAGGTAAAACCCTACGTCTTGCTTGATTGTTCTTGATGATATGAGTATTACAAGAGTTGATCTACCACGAGATCAGAGAGGCTAAACCCTAGAAGCTAGCCTATGGTATGATTGTATGTTGTCCTATGGACTAAAACCCTCTGGTTTATATACACACCGGAGGGGGCTAGGGTTACACAAGGTCGGTTACAAAGGAGGAGATATACATATCTGTATTGCCTAGCTTGCCTTCCACGCCAAGTAATGTCCCATCCGGACACGGGACAAAGTCTTCAATCTTGTATCTTCATAGTCCAACAGTCTGGCCAAAGGATATAGTCCGGCTGTCCGGAGACCCCCTAATCCAGGACTCCCTCACTCCTCGTCATGTCTGTGATCTCATCCGGGACTCCGAACAACCTTCGGTACATCAAAACACATAAACTCATAATACAGATCGTCATCGAACGTTAAGCGTGCGGACCCTACGGGTTCGAGAACTATGTAGACATGACCGAGACTCATCTCTGGTCAATAACCAATAGCGGAACCTGGATGCTCATATTGGCTCCTACATATTCTACGAAGATCTTTATTGGTCAAACCGCATAAGAACATACGCGGTTCCCTTTGTCATCGGTATGTTACTTGTCCGAGATTCGATCGTCGGTATCTCAATACCTAGTTCAATCTCGTTACCAGCAAGTCTCTTTACTCGTTCCATAATGCAACATCCCGTAACTAACTCATTAGTCACATTGCTTGCAAGGCTTATAGTGATGTGTATTACCGAGAGGGCCCAGAGATACCTCTCCGATACACGGAGTGACAAATCCTAATCTCGATCTATGCCAATTCAACAAACACCATCGGAGACACCTGTAGAGCATCCTTATAGTCACCCAGTTATGTTGTGATGTTTTATAGCACACTAAGTGTTCCTCCGGTATTCGGGAGTTGCATAATCTCATAGTCATAGGAACATGTATAAGTTATGAAGAAAGCAATAGCAACAAACTAAACGATCATCGTGCTAAGCTAACGGATGGGTCAAGTCAATCACATCATTCTCTAATGATGTGATCCCGTTAATCAAATGACAACTCTTTGTCCATGGCTAGGAAACTTAACCATCTTTGATTAATGAGCTAGTCAAGTAGAGGCATACTAGTGACACTCAGTTTGTCTATGTATTCACACATGTACTAGGTTTCCGGTTAATACAATTCTAGCATGAATAATAAACATTTATCATGATATAAGGAAATATAAATAACAACTTTATTATTGCCTCTAGGGCATAATTCCTTCATATTCAACTTTGCATCTTTGAATTGGTTATTACTGACACTTTTTGCTACCATATTATAAGCCTTCCCAGGTCCACATACATCTACGTCGTGCGTTTGACTCTCCCTGGTAATTCTCTATCCAAGCTTTGAGAGTTTTGGCTACAACGGTTGCCAATCACCACCTGTTGCTTGGTAAGAACTGGTAAGAATTTGAGATTCGCTTGACGGATTTGTGACTTTCCACAACACCACCACCACTTCCTAGCAGTCTATAGGACATATTCTTGTGTTTTTATCTTGCTGCTAACCATGCCAGGATCACAAGCGGATGAGCTGGTCTGGGAGAACATGACGAACAAGGAGCTCCATCATAAATTCCAGGAAATGTTGGGTCAACGGGTAGAAGACGTGATGGCCAGTTTTGGCAAGGCATTAGCGAGGATTGATGACGTTGAGAAGAAAATTGACAACAACTTGGATGCCAAGTTTGCTGAAGTGCTTGCGCATCTACCTCCACCTACTCCCTCTACTGCACCATTGCAACAACAACAACAACAACAACAACAACAACAACAACCTCCACGTTGCGAAATAGCCCTCCGCGGAGCGGGCCATGTTAATCTTTTGCCTGGACAAAATTCTCATGCCGCTGCTACTGTTGTTGATGCTTCTATAGCTCTTGCTGCTACTGCAGAGGTGTAGGACTATTACGAGGATGAGGTTGATCAAAATCAGAACTACATGCAACCACCAGCACCAGGTCGACCTCAAGCATATAATCACAATGGTAGGGCTACATCACCACCTCAGGTACAGGATTATGACCATATTCCTAAACTAAAATTGAATATTCCAACGTTTGGGGGTAGATACATTCCTGATGTATATTTGACTTGGGAGTTAGAAACTGAACAACGGTTCACATGCTTACAATATCCTGAGCAAAGATGTGTTGCTGATGTTGTTTGTGAATTCACTAGTTTTGCTTCTGTTTGGTGGTCTAAATATTGTAGATTATATCATGATAATATTCCTACTAATTGGGCTACTTTGGAAACTGCTATGCGTACTCGTTGGGCTCCACCATATTATCAACATGAATTGCTTCAAAAATTGCAGCGCTTAAGACAAGGAAAATATTTTGTAGAAGAATATTACCAGGAATTACAAACTGGCATGATTAGATGTGGTATTGTTGAGGAGAATGAAGCTATGCTTGCATGTCTTATGGGTGGATTAAATAGAGAGATTCATACTATTCTAGAGTATAAGGAGTATAATAATATCACTCGTTTATTCCATCTTGCTTGTAAAGCTAAACGTGAAGTGCAGGATCGACATGCACTGGTGCGAACTAACTTTTCTGTAAGTCGACCTTCATCGTGGACACCGCATGCATCCTCTACTTCCACACATTCTACTGCACCGACACCTCCATCAGCTGTCACCTCCAGCCATCAACCTGGCAATCAAGTCGGGTTTGGCCGGGTCGACCTATACCAGACCCATGCCCGACTCCACTATCGGGTCAATCATCAACCCATCACCCTACCCATGGGTCCAGAACGGGACCCATGCCCGAACCCACCGGGTAACCCGACCCAGTCGGGCACCCATCGGGTATGGCAGCACAGGCCATTTCAAATAATAGTTTATGATCAATTTTTCTTGCCCAACATTTTAAGGCAGGGTCTTTCAACCCAAACTATTTGTCATTTAATAACAAAGCGTTTATGCCATACGCCACAACCAGTAACTAGGTAGCCAGCCTCCTCCTAGTTGTATAGTGCTGCAGATGCTTTCATTCTTCCTAGCTGGTCGAGGTGGTACTAAACTATGCACCTGTGAGGTAGTAGTGTGGTGCGGCTAGTTATCTGCATGGGCCAATCTCAAAACAAATTTTGTCCCAGTGTGAATGAAAAAAGGAGCAATGCCCAGGGTTTGGGCTCGTCTTGGACCCCCAGTTAACTGCATGTGAAAGCACTTGGGCTGCATGTTGTGGGCTGACCAAAGATTACTCTATTTTGCTGGGAAAGCTGGCAGCTAGTTCTGAACTATATAGTGCAGGCTAGTCGATGATATTTTTAGAGAAAAATGTCTATATAAAGTGACTTTATTCAAATAACAATCAGCATGTAAAACAAATAAATATGATTATTAATATTAATCGGGTGACCCATCGGGTGACCCATGGGCACAAACCTGCGCCCATACCCTACCCACTACTAAACGGGTTACCCATGGACAAGACCCATGGGTGAAGATGGCGACCCATACCCTACCCATTCGGGTAGGGTGCCCATGGGCGGCCAAACCCATGGGTTGGATTGCCGGGTTGAGCCGTGATACAAGGAAACAGGCACAACCATCACTATCTGCCAAGAGCACACCTACCGGGCCTGCACAGAGTTCTTCTTCCATGCATGGCATCAATAGGGCACACAAGTGATATTATTTGTCGTTGTTGTAAGGGAAGAGGTCATTATGCGAGAGAATGCAAATATCAGCGTGTGATAGTTGCTACTAAGGATGGTGGGTATGAGTCCGCTAGTGACTATGATGAGGAGACTTTGTCTCTTATTACAAGTGAAGAACACGGTGGAGATGATTCTGATCATGAGACGCAATACATGGCTGCTGAAGATGCTGACAGGTATGAAAGTTTAGTTGCTCAACGTGTTTTGAGTGTGCAGGCCACACAAGCTGAGAAAAATCAGAGGCATGATTTGTTCCATATAAAGGAAGTTGTGAAGGAACGTTCTGTTCGTGTCATCATAGATGGAGGGAGCGGCAAAAATTTAGCTAGCATGGAGATGGTGGAGAAGCTATCTCTCACCACAAGACCACATCCACATCCTTACTACATCCAATGGTTCAACAACAGCAGCAAGGTTAAGGTAACGTGTACTGTTCGTGTGCATTTTAGTATCTCTACATATGCTGATTATGTTGATTGTGATGCGGTACCCATGCAAGCATGTTCCTTATTACTTGGTAGACCATGGCAATTTGATAAAAATTCTGTAGACCATGGTAGAAACAATCAATATAATCTTGTTCATAAGGATAAACATATTACTTTGCTTCCAATCCTGATTCCATTTTGAAAGATGATATTAATAGAGCTAATAAAGAAAAACAAGAGAAAAATAAGAGTGAAAATCAGATTGTGGCAAAAGAATTTGAGCAACCAATGAAGCCTAATAGTAAACCATCTAGTGTTGCTTCTGAAATTAAATTGAAAAATGCATGTTTACTTGCCACCAAATATGATATTGATGAGCTAGGTTTTAGCAAATCCGTTTGCTATGCTTTTGTGTGCAAAGAGGCATTATTTCCATTTGAGGGTGTGCCTTCCTCTTTGCCTCCTGTTATCACTAACATTTTGCAGGAGTTAGCTGATGTCTTTTCACAAGATGTGCCACCGGGATTACCACCTATTCAAGGGATTGAGCATCAGATTGACTTAATTCCTGGTGCATCGCTACCCAACCGTGCACCATACCGTACCAATCCAGAGGAGACAAAGGAGATTATGCGTTAGGTCCAGGAGCTGCTCAACAAAGGTGTGTGAATCCCTTAGTCCTTGTGTTGTTCCAATTATTCTAGTGCCAAAAAAGGATGGTACATCATGTATGTGTGTTGATTGTACATGCATTAATAATATTACTATTCGTTATCGTCATCCTATTCCTAGGCTAGATGATATGCTTGATGAATTGAGTGGCTCTACAATATTCTCCAAAGTTGATTTGCGTAGTGGATACCATCAAATTTATATGAAATTGGGAGATGAATGGAAAACAACATTTAAAACTAAGTTTGGTTTATATGAGTGGTTAGTCATGACTTTTGGGTTAACTAATGCACCTAGTACTTTCATGAGATTAATGAACGAAGCTTTACGTGCTTTTACTGGATGATTTGTGGTAGTCTTATTTTGATGATATACTGATTTATAGCAAATCTTTGGAAGAACATTTGGGACATTTACATGTTGTTTTTATTGCTCTACATGATGCACTTTTGTCTGGTAACCTTGGGAAGTGCACCTTTTGCATCGATCCAGTATCTTTTCTTGGCTATTTTGTTACTCCACAGGGAATTGAAGTTGATAAATCCAATATTGAAACTATTGTGAGTTGGCCGTAGCACAAAACGGTCACACATGTGAGGAGTTTCCTTGGCCTCACTGGTTTCTATAGGCGTTTTGTGAGAGATTTCAGCACCATTGCTGCACCTCTCAATGAGCTTACAAAGAAGGATGTGCCTTTTGTTTGGGGTACCACACAGAAAGAAGTCTTCACGGTGTTGAAAGATAAGTTGAGACATGCTCCTTTACTCCAACTTCCTGATTTTAATAAGACTTTTGAGCTTGAATGTGATGCTAGTGTAATTGGATTAGGAGGTGTGTTATTACAAGATGGCAAACATGTTGCATACTTTTCTGAAAAATTGAGTGGGCCTAGTCTGAATTATTCTACTTATGATAAATAATTATATGCTCTTGTTCGGACTTTAGAGACATGGCAACATTATTTATGGCCCAAAGAATTTGTTATACATTTTGATCATGAATCTTTGAAACATATTAAAAGTCAAGATAAACTGAATCATAGTATTGCTAAATGGGTTGAATTCATTGAGACTTTCCCTTATGTCATTAAACACAAGAAGGGTAAAGAAAATGTTATTGTTGATGCATTGTCTTGTCGCTATACTATGCTTTCACAACTTGACTTCAAAATATTTGGTTTGGAGACCATCAAAGATCAATATGTGCATGATGCTGATTTTAAAGATGTAATGCAGAATTGTAAAGAAGGAAGAACATGGAACAAGTTCATCGTTAATGATAGATTTGTGTTCCGTGCTAACAAGCTATGCATTCCAGCTAGCTCCATTCGTCTTTTGTTGTTGCAGGAGGCGCATGGGAGGATTAATGGGACACTTTGGAGTGAAGAAGACGGAGGACGTACTTGCTACACATTTCTTTTGGCGAAAGATGATACGAGATGTAGAGCGTTTTGTTGCTCGCTGCACTACATGTCAAAAAGCTAAGTCATGACTCAGTCCTCATGATTTATATATGTCTTTGCCTGTACCTAGAGTTCCTTGGGAGGATATATCTATGGATTTTATTTTAGGATTACCTCGAACAAAGAAGGGGAGGGATAGCATATTTGTTATCGTGGATAGATTCTTAAAAATGGCACACTTTATACCATGTCATAAAAGCGATGATGTCATTAATGTTGCTGATTTGTTCTTTCGTGAAATTATTCACTTGCATGGTGTGCCAAATACTATTGTTTCAGATCGTGATACTAATTTTTTTGCCACTTTTGGAGATGTTTATGGGCTAAGTTGGGGACTAAACTGCTTTTTAGTACTACTTGTCACCCCCAAACTGATGGACAAACTGAAGTAGTCAATAGAACATTATCTACTATGCTTAGGGCTGTTTTGAAGAATAATAAGAAAATATGGGAAGAATGCTTGCCTCGTATTGAATTTGCTTATAATCGTCCGTTGCATTATACTACTAAGATGTGCCCTTTTGAAATTGTGTATGGTTTCCTACCTCGTGCACCTATTGATTTGTTGCCTCTTCCATCTTCGGAGAAGGTTAATATTGATGTTAAACAACGTGCTGAATTGATATTAAAAATGCATGAGTTAACTAAGTAAAACATTGAGTGTATGAATGCTAAATATAAACTTGCTGAATATAAGGATAGAAAACATGTTGTGTTTGCACCTGGAGATCTTGTTTGTTTACATTTGCATAAGGATAGATTTCCTGATTTGCGCAAGTCAAAGCTAATGCCATGTGCTGATGGTCCTTTTAAGGTGTTAGAGAAAATAAATGATAATGCATATAAACTTGAACTGCCTGCAGATTTTGGGGTTAGTCCCACTTTTAACATTGCAGATCGAAGCCTTATTTGGATGAGGAAGATAAGTTTCCGTCGAGGACGACTTCATTTCAAGAAGGGGAGGATGATGAGGACATCAATACCATTGTTACACCAATAGCCCTTGCTGCTATACATACTGGACTAATTACTAGAGCTCGTGCACGCCAATTAAATTACTAGGCACTTTCGTTTCTTGGTAATGATTCTAATGTTCATGAGAATATGATGCTACCTAAATTGGATACATTTGTTTTGCTTACAAATGAAGGGCCTAGCTTGGAGAATGATGAACATTGGAACAAGAACAAGCATGAAGATGTTCGCACGTGCAAGGGGAACAAGAACGGAATTTCAAGTGATGATTGTAGGACTTTGAAGCCACCGTAATGAGTGCATGAAGGCTTGAACGAAATATACAAGATGCCACTTCACAAATTTCGACCAAAGTCTATTATAGGTGTTGCGTCACCTTATTATTGGGCTAGGCCCATGTAATTTTGAAATACAGAAGTATAAGTTGTTTTTAGAGTCTGTATGTGTGGGGAAAAGAGAGCTCGGGTTGGTTTTGGACCCCTCCTACAAGGGGCCACGAAATTCCCCCGCTCTTCCTCCATATATACAGCTCTTAGGGCTCATTTAGACTTTGGGTTTTGTTTAGATTAAAAGTTTGCCATAGCTGCAACTTCGCGTACTTCGTTTGTGTTCAACGACCAGACCAAGACGTCCCAGAACCCCACCTTGATCAATAAAGCTTTCATCTTATATTCGCAATATCCAGATTGCAATCGTAGTTTATTGCTTGTTCTTAGTTTGCTTGCAGGAAATAGAACCTCGTGGTCAGGTTGATCGTGCTCCGGCATGGTTAATAATCTCTCGGAGTTGGTTTAGCGATTGCTAAGGCGCGACGTCCTCGCACGTTCGTAGTCGGATCGTCAAAGTCTATGTTAGGATTAATTAATATGTATTAATTAATGGGTTAATCCCTGCTTTATAGGAACCGGTGTTAGTTGTCTTTTGGCAATAGTCGCGACAGTTGCTCCCATCCTCCTATATGGGCGCCTATTGAGAAGCATCCCTTGGCTTTGTATAAATAGTAGCGCTCTCATCAATAAAGACATCTATTCTCATTACTGCTTTCCATCGATCGAGTCTCTCTCGTTTCCAACTTCAAACACGTTATCAGCCCGTTGCTCTTCGTTGAGAGAAATAGGCCATGCCCGAGACGGCGGTTACGCCTCATAGAGAACCCCCACGGCGGTCTTCAGGCGGAGCCGACAGCGACAGGGCCAAGTAGGCCGCGAGTGTAACGCCCCAAGGCCGGAGCTTCAGATGCCTTCCAGGGTTTCCGGGTTTCGTTGTGTGATTTGTTTCGTCTGTTGCATTCATCTTTGCATCATGTGCATTGCACCATCCTTGTTGTTTCCATGTCCATCATGTGCATTGTCATATTCATGCATGTTGCATTGTTGGATGATCCATGTATGATTATGCATCATCACCACCTCCTTCCTTCTTTCTTTCATTTTGGCAAGTGACCTTTTCCCCTCCTCCATAAATGTGCATTCTTTTCCTGATGCTAGTTCACCATGCCTAAACCCTCTCTGCCAATTTTCAGCTCATTTGAAGATGTTTTGGTTGGGTTCAAAAATGCGTCAAGTTTTAATTTAATTCAAACTTGCATTATTTTTCTACCCCTAAAAATTGCCAAAGCAATTTATTCAAATAGTGCATAAAACCAGGAGTTCGTGGATATGTTTATATCTCGCGTTTTCCTTCCCATAACCCCTGGTCTTTCTCTTAAATTATGTTTATTTTATTTATTTGAATAAACAGTAATTTAAAGAGAGAGAGAGGGAGAGCCAAACCAGCCCATCTGGGGTCTTCAACCAGTAGCAGCACTGGGCCGGCCTCTAAGGCCCATCCACTTCCGAGGCCCAGGCGCCCCCCACTCTAACCCTAGCACCATGGCCCGATCCCCTTTTCCCTCATCTCTCTCCCTCCCGTAGCGCCGCCAGGAGCCTCGTTCCCCATCTCCCTCCAGCGCTCTGCTCGTCCCGATCCCCCTCGTCTCCCTTTCCTCCCCTCCACCTCGAGCCAGGGGAGAAGCCCCCCGCCCAATCTCCTCCAGCACAGCCGGCGTCGACCGAGCCTTCCCCGGCGCACCCCTCCTCCTCCCTCACGCCGATCCCCATGGCTCGCCCCACTGCCACGCGCCGCCTCCCTTTGTTCCTCGACTCTAGGCCCCACTTGAAGGGAGAGAAAGAACGCCTGCTTTGTCCTCATTCGCCCTTTGCACCCCCTCGTCGCCTGGAGTCCCAGCCACCGACAACCGGAAAGCCCGCTGTCGGCCAGTGATGCCCGCACGAGCGCCCAACGCCGTCTTGCGCCGCCCTCGCCTGCAGCCGCTGCAGCCTCCGAACGACGTCAAGCGCACCACTCTCCGTCGTGGTCGTTCCCTCTCCAGCGCTGTGTAGGCTGGAGGCTCTGCCGCAGCCGCCAACCTCCCGCGAACCCTGCCTCCGCACCCGAGCTGCTCAGCCCTGCTTCGCCTTGCCACCGTGAGCACCAGATGCTCCGGTGAGCCCGCGCTAGCCAGCAACCTCCTGCTGCCCTTTCCCCATGCTTCTACCACTCCTGCGAGCACCCCATCTGTGAAACCTGCCACCGTCGGAGGCGACCAGTTCATCGTGTCCTTTTGAACACTATCAACCGAGGCCTTTTTGGTGTTGTTCTGGATCTCGCCAAGGCCTTCTTGTATTTGGATTTCGGCAAGCAGCATGAGGACCGAGGACTCGGAGCAACCGGTCCTTCAAGTTTCTCAGAGACCACGCGGATTCGCCAAGTACCACGACATCCGGAGCCCCTTGGAAACGTCAAGTTCGACTATCATAGCGCCGAAGACCTTGGATGCTCGAACGAGTACCGAACGAAACACCAAGTACCACTATCGCCGAGTACGACTACTTTCATGATGATACGAGAACAACTACTGTCGACCCTCGAAGCCTCCGTGGATGTCAAGTCCCTCGCCGTGATCCCAAACATCTACGAAAAATTGTGCAACTAAGAACGTGAACGACTACCGTGCCAAGATCACGAGTACCTCTACCGTTGTCATGTACCCCTACTTCCACTATGAACATCCCGAGAACGTCTACTTCCTCTACTTTGCACCGAATGAGAACCGTCCCGATTGCACGCTTCGAAGGTATAACCCCGAGACGACGGCCCGTGAACGAATGCATGTGTTGTTTGAGGTGCATGTTTGGATGTTGTATCCTCCCGTGATCGTTAGATGTTTCCCTCGCTTGGCACCGTCGTCGACCCGTGGGAACCAGGTTACCGGGATCACCCCACCATCTTGCACGACACGCTCCCGTCACACTTGTCCTTTGCATCGGTATCTCAATCGAGTTACCAGAACCGGAACGCTTCCATGGCACCGTTTTCGTTATCGTTGTCGTGGCACCCCTTATGTTTTCGCCACGATGACAATGCTTCATATCATGCTCTTATCAACTTTTCCAAATTGCATAAAACTTGCTCATGTCATCCGCATCATGTTAATAACATTTAAATGGTTAAAATTGTTGTTTGCATTAAATTTCTAAATGCACATGAGGATTTACCGGAATTGTTGTTTGATGTTTCCGGCCTCATTTAAAATGTTTAACTGTGTATTTTACTCATGTTTCACCTCTTGCCATGTTAACCAACATTTAATATTGTTGAGTACCTAACCGGGAGTGAACTAAATAATTGATGTGGTGTTTCATCAATATGCAACTCGTTGCATATTAAGCTCCACTTAATTTGTAGTGTTGTTTGTGCACTTTGCCATGCCATGCCTCATTAAACCAGACATGCATCATACTTGTCTGCGCATCGTGCCATGCTTATGTGATGATTGTTTACTATGTTGTTTGCTTTCTTTCCGGTGTTGCTTCTTCGGGTTAGTTCCGATAACGTCGTGTTTGTGAGGACTCGTTCATCTACGTTCGTTTGTCTTATTCATGGACTCGTTCTTCTTCCTTGCAGGATTTCAGGCAAGATGACCATACCCTCGAAATCACTTCTATCTTTGCTGCTAGTTGCTCGCTCTTTTGCTATGACTATGCTGCAATACCTACCACATGTTTTACCATGCCTCCCATATTGTTAAGTCAAGCCTCAAACCCACCTTTTCCTAGCAAACCGTTGTTTGGCTATGTTACTGCTTTGCTCAGCCCCTCTTATAGCATTGCTAGTTGCAGGTGAAGATGAGGAGTGAAGTTTGTTCCATGTTGGAACATGGATTTGTTGGGATATCACAATATCTCTTATTTTAATTAATGCATCTATATACTTGGTAAAGGGTGGAAGGCTCGGCCTTATGCCTGGTGTTTTGTTCCACTCTTGCTGCCCTAGTTTCCGTCATATCGGTGTTATGTTCCCGGATTTTGCGTTCCTTACGCGGTTGGGTTATAATGGGAACCCCTTGACAGTTCGCCTTGAATAAAACTCCTCCAGCAAGGCCCAACATTGGTTTTACCATTCGCCACCTAGCCTTTTCTTTCCCTTGGGTAGGCCTGCCCAAGGGTCATCTTTATTTTAACCCCCCTGGGCCAGTGCTCCTCTGAGTGTTGGTCTGAAATGGGCAGCCTGCGGGGCCACCTCGGGGCAACTCGAGGGCTGGTTTTACTCGTAGCTTGACCTATCTGGTGTGCCCTGAGAACGAGATATGTGTAGCTCCTATCGGGATTTGTAGGCACATCTGGGTGGCTTTGCTGGACTTGTTTTACCATTGTCGAGGATGTCTTGTAACCGGGATGCCGAGTCTGATCGGATTGTCTTGGGAGAAGGAATATCCTTCGTTGACCGTGAGAGCTTGTGATGGGCTAAGTTGGGACACCCCTGCAGGGATTGAACTTTCGAAAGCCGTGCCCGCGGTTATGGGCAGATGGGAATTTGTTAACTGGCCTTTGTAGAAAACCTGAAAACTTAACTTAATTAAAATGCATCAACCGCGTGTGTAACCGTGATGGTCTCTTCTCGGCGGAGTCCGAGAAGTGAACACGGTGTTGGAGTAATGCTTGACGTAGATTGTTCTAGGATCACTTTTCTTGATCATAATTGTTTAACCGTGCCTTTGCCTTCTCTTCTCGCTCTCTTTTGCATTATGTTAGCCACCAAATATGCTAGTCGCTTGCTGCAGCTCCACCTCTTACTTTTACCCTTCCTATAAGCTTAAATAGTCTTGATCGCGAGGGTGTGAGATTGCTGAGTCCCCAGTGACTCACAGATACTTCCAAAACCAGTTTGCAGGTGCCGATGATACCGTGCAGGTGACGCAACCGAGTTCAAGGAGGAGCTTGATGAAGATATCGTTATTGTGTTGTTTCGTTCCAGTTGTATCAGTAGTGGAGCCCAGTTGGGTGCGATCGGGGACTTTGTTGCATTTGGGGTTGTTCTTTATTTTGGTTCCGTAGTCGGACCTTGATTTTACCTGGTTGTTGTGTAATGCTATATTCATGTATTTATGTAAACGTGGCGAGTGTAAGCCAACTATGTACTCTTTTCCCTTATGTATTACATGGGTTGTGTGAAGATTACATCTCACTTGCGATATTGCTTTCAATGCGGCTATGCCTCTAACTCATGCTTCGACACGTGGGGAGATATAGCCGCATCGAGGGCGTTACAAGTTGGTAGTCAGAGCCTTCCCCGACTTAGGAGCCCCCTGCTTGATCGAATCGCTAGCGTTGTTGATTCTAGAAAAATGTTTTAAGTCATTTAGGATTATGTATATCAGAGAGTAGGATTGCTTTTACTCCTCAGTCCCTTCGTCGCTCTGGTGAGGCCTCCTAACGTAGAGTTTTGACTCTTCTCTTCTCAAATTTCACTAAAAAAAATTTAGGATCACGCGGGTATCTTGGAATCGTTCTGATGGTTTTGTGACGAGAACATTGTTCTTGGTGCCTCCTGACATTTAGGGGTTGTGGCAGTGTCCCGGGGAGTTGAGCTCCGAGGTGTTGTCGTCACAATTTTATCGTTGCAGTTCTGGAATACCTGAGTTTCGCCAACATCGAAAATCTCTTTTATGCAGTTGTTGGTGAGATAACCTTGACGCCACCCAGTACTGGGGCGGGAGTTCGGGAGTATTGCCATAACTCGTATAACGGATGCTTTTCAAAGGTTGAGGTAAACGATTTCCGAAGGTTTCTTGGTTATGTGTTGAAGGATGGATACAGCTGGATGTAGGATTTGCTAGTTTTGGGTGAGATATTATGCTTCCCCTGTATCCCCAACACCTGATTGCATAACCGGAAAGTTTCGGGAGTTTATAAGTGGGAATTCAAGTAGCTCTTAGGATATCTTTCCGACAGATGTATGATATGAAATTGGGGTTCGACGTCTAGTGGTCTGCTTATCCACGGTTAATTTTACAGTGGTCTCGTTGTGTCTTAAAGAGTCCTTGGCTATGCTGACTCGAGGACGTTTCGTATGTCATGTGCACTGCCTTGTACATGATGGTGCTGTACGATCGAGCCTGTGTGGGCCCCACCACGATAACTTCGGACTAAATCTCTATCATATGTTTGTTCCGGCTTATTCTGCAAGCCAATCCTTTGTTTTGTTTTTGTTGTGGTATTCGAGTTGCTTCGAAGTCAAGTGTTGATTCCATACCTTTCCTAAGTGGTGTTCTCATACTTCTATGTGAATACCAATCCTTCTTGATAATCGAGATTGTCATGTTAATTCTTTTTCAACCAGCGTGTTTCTCTCAAGTGGATCCGATCATTTCAACATCTGCAAGATCAATTATCAGTTCTTCTCATCGGTGTTTGTTTCATCCGTTCCAAGTTGCCTTTGTTTTATCACGTGTTGAGATTAATTATGTCCATTTGCAATGAAGATTTTTAATCTCTTGCAAAGATAAATTCAGTACCTCTCTGCAGTACTGTTTCTCCGTTGAGTACGAGGTATTCCGGAATACTTCTATGATGTATCTATTTCCATGTTAAACACATGTCAAGATTAATACGTCTATTTGTAATTGAGATTTTCAATTTCTTGCAAATACAGATGCAAAATTCAAAGTGATTTCTTCAAATTGATGTTTTGGGATCACGAGGTAGTGTGTAGATTTATCTACCACTACTATTAAGCCTATATTTTGTCATTTTTGACATTATGCTTTATAAAGTGCTCTCCCACACATTTTACTAAGTCGTGACATAAGGCATTACGAGTGAGTGTCTACTGATTTCATCAGATTATACTCTCCAGTGCTGCGAGATTTACTCCATTTTGGAGATTATCTTCAAGGTGTAATATTTAGCAATTTGAGATTCACACTAATGGTTTCAAGATAACTTCTTGAAATATCCATTGATTTTGATAAGTCCATTACAACATCAACCATGATGGTCTTTAATTTACTGGTTGTAAATTAATTATCTCTGGTTTACCCATAGAGGTAACATATGGCTATAGAGTTTGAGGCATTCGCCCTCAATGGACACCACTGCCCTATCTGGGCCATGGGCATCATGACCACTCTTGTGTCTCGTTGGATAATGTGTGCAATCCTGGATTCACCTCTTGTCAGGATCTCACCGCTAACAAAAAATGGTGTCTTATATATCATAAGACATTAGATTTAGATCCCAGCATCTGGTTATTCTGTATCAGCAATTCCTGGGATACAATGAACCTCAATGGCAAAGGTTTGAAGCTCACTTGAACCTTCAACCTGACATCACCAGCAGTGATGGGACCCTATGGGTACGGAGAATATGATGGTTGAATATGACTCAACTAACATGTTTGAAGACTTTGTCTAGTCTCTCAATCTCCTGAGTGGTCAACATAATTTATGTCCATTTATGATGTTCTAATAAAAACATAAGTATTGTTGTCATCATATATTATTGTATCAGCACTTTGGTACAAATACATTTGTATGTATTCTATATATCTGAGTGATTTTCATATTGAGAATCTTCATGTCTATATATAGATTTCTACGGGGGTCAATCTGATGAAAGATGAGTTGTGCCTTGTGGACATATGCACCACGAACTCTATACTCGGGGAAGTAAAATGTTTCCACTCTCGTTGGGAGAAAAGGAGATATTTTAAAATCGCTAGCCGCGATGAGGTATTTGGTGGCTCAACTCGACTCATATTTACTGTCCATGTGGGTACTCGAGTAACGTCAGGATGCTTTATTGCTTTCGGGTTTAACTCATACCCTACTAAACTATAGAGGTATCCGTCAAAATAGTTTCCATAGTGAAACTTATGATGACAACAAAGAGGAATATCTTCTAGTTACCATAAACAACGGATATGGCAAGCACATTCTCTATGTATCATCATGGTTGTACTACACATACTACAAAACCCGTAGCACATGTTGTGTATGAGATAGTTTCCAGAGTGTCTTTTGCATGACAACCTTGGCATTCCTGCTTTGGTCATCATTGACACTGAGTTGAAACTAAAACTATCAGCAATTCCAATAGTTTATGTTTATTATGATGCTAAATTCTAATAATATTTGGATTTTATGTGCACTACAAGTGACACAGGGAAGCTAATTTTAAGGCTCGCACACCTTAAAGTCTACGCCGAACCACTCAGACTCCTTGAATGCATCAAGTCGAGGTAAGTGGCTCTTCCCAGCCATTGAGTAGACTATTCAGGTATTCCATGGTTCTAAAAGACATATCTACATGATGGTCTTAAGTGTGTGCTTTATTCACACGAAACCATTGGCTCATTATCATGACATCGATTTCAAGCAAATCGAATGGATAATATTGCAGAATTCTCCTTGAGGGCCTTCTCTATGGCCTTTGGATTGAAGTTTAGCAATTTGTCCTAATGTCTAGACTCAAAATGGTTTGGTAGAATCCTGTCCAAAGAGTTAAGCGCATTGCATTATCTTTACTTTGGAATTGCAACTTACCAACTTTACGTTGGAGTCATGTAGTTTTACACGCTCATGACAGAACTACATAATCTTATTCCCCTCTATCTTTGATATGTGGATATTGATGAAGGTGTGTACCTGGGGTAGGAGCACGGACCCGTCCCAAAGAGTCCTACCCAAGGACATCCCTAGAAGAAATCACCCATCAATCGACTTGAAGGTACTCCACTCGACGGGTTCAAGACACTCGACCAAGAAGCTACCACTCGACCTTGAAGCTATTCACTCGACTGCCAGGAGATCTACAGTCACTCCGTAGGCAAACGGTCAGCTGTTAAGTAGTCTTCATGGTCATTACAGCACTTTATTAGAGGCGTTACCAGTAACGCCCCATCTTAAATGTACTTTAAACCCTGCATTACTGAGGGCAAGAGGGGGCCGGAGAACTCTATATAAGCCACCCCCCTCCTCAGTAGGAAGGGTTCGCACCCCTGTAATCTATACACGCATAATCCAGTCGACCACCTCCGGGCTCCGAGACGTAGGGCTATTACTTCCTCCGAGAAGGGCCTGAACTCGTAAACCTCGCGTGTAACAACTTCCCAATAGCTAGGATCTCGCCTCTCCATACTCACCCCCCTACATCACTGTCAGAGTTAGAACCACGACAGATATCTACCAAGTATTTCCTATCTGCGGTAATTCGGTTGCATACCGATATCACCACCCAGCATACATCATTGGCCCCTCAACATATAGTTGGGATCTTGATACGTCTTCGTCGTATCTATAATTTTTGATTGTTCCATGCCAATATTCTACAACTTTCATATACTTTTGGCAACTTTTTATACTATTTTTGGGACTAACATATTGATCCAGTGCCTAGTGCCAGTTCCTGTTTGTTGCATGTTTTTTGTTTCGCAGAATATCCATATCAAACGGAGTCCAAACGGGATAGAAACTGACGGAGATTTTTTTTGGAATATATATGATTTTTTGGAAGAAAAATCCACGCGAGACGGTGCCTGAGGGGGCCACGAGGTAGGGGGCGCGCCCCTGACCCTCGTGGCCACCCCGTAAGGTGGTTGGTGCCCTTCTTTCGCTGCAAGAAAGCTAATATCCGGATAGAGATCGTGTTAAAATTTCAGCCCAATCGGAGTTACAGATCTCCGGAATATAAGAAAGGGTGAAAGGGTAGAATCTGGGAACGCAGAAATAGAGAGACAGATCCAATCTCGGAGGGGCTCTCGCCCCTCCCACGCCATGGAGGCCAAGGACCAGAGGGGAAACCCTTCTCCCATCTAGGGAGGAGGTCAAAGAAGAAGAAGACGAAGGGGGACCCTCTCCCCTTCTCTTCCGATGGCGCTGGAACGCTGCCATGGCCATCATCATCACCGCAATCTTCACCAACGACTTCACCGCCATCATCACCAACTCTTCCCCCCTCTGTGCAGCAGTGTAACCTCTCTCTTACCCGCTGCAATCTCTACTTAAACATGGTGCTCAACATTTTATATTATTTCCCAATGATGTATGGCTATCCTATGATGTTTGAGTAGATCCGTTTTGTCCTATGGGCTATTTGATGATCAAGATTGGTTTGAGTTGCATGTTTTATTATTGGTGCTATCCTATGGTGCTCTCTGTGTCGCGCAAGCATGAGAGATCCCCGCTGTAGGGTGTTGCAATACGTTCATGATTCGCTTATAGTGGGTTGCGTGAGTGACTGAAACACAAACCCGAGTAAGGGGTTGTTGCGTATGGGATAAAGAGGACTTGATGCTTTAATGCTATGGTTGGGTTTTACCTTAATGATCTTTAGTAGTTGCGGATGCTTGCTAGAGTTACAATCATAAGTGCATATGATCCAAGTAGAGAAAGTATGTTAGCTTATGCCTCTCCCTCATATAAAATTGCAATGGTGATTACCGGTCTAGTTATCGATTGCCTAGGGATAAATAACTTTCTCGTAACAACAAGCTCTCTACTAAAACTAATTTAGTTGTGTCTTTATCTAAACAGCCCCTACTTTTTATTTACGTACTCTTTATTATCTTGCAAACCTATCCAACAACACCTACATAATACTTCTAGTTTCATACTTGTTCTAGGTAAAGCGAACGTCAAGCATGCGTAGAGTTGTATCGGTGGTCGATAGAACTTGAGGGAATATTTGTTCTGCCTTTAGCTCCTCGTTGGGTTCGACACTCTTACTTATCGAAAATTGTTGTGATCCCCTATACTTGTGGGTTATCAAGAGATCTATGTGAGGAATAATTGTATTTCCGTCAATACCTCAAGCCCCTCGCATGGGGAGTTATTCAAGGCCAGTATGCTGATTCAATGAGGAACATTTCCAGGCATTAGGGGGAGATTTAAAGTACCATAAAGAATACCAGGAAATTAGTGCAATGTCCAAAAAAATTCTGCCTCAAATCCACCTACTCAAAGATCTGAACTATGTGTTCAGAAGATTTGCAACACATTGCAAATAACATGCCAGATTCATTTACTGACTATAAAGGTGTCACACAATCCTACAATCCTGCAAAAGTACGCCTGAAAGAGTGGAGGTACCAGCAAGATCCACTCCACTCCCTGTTCAAAGCAACAGGGGGAGATGTATGGCAGAAATACATCAGGATTCAGCTTCTCGCAAGCAAGGATATCAAGGCCTCTGAATCAGTAAATGCAGGTCAACTTCACGTTGACAGACACCTAATGGGTAGTATACACCCAGTGGATGGGAAACCTCCACCAACCCAGGTCATAGTGCACACAATGACCGGGACATCAGAATACCCGACTCAATCACATTGGGAAATCATGAGCAGTCACTATGGGTAACGATATTTCCATCAACTATATATTGATATATAGATTCTGGAGAATCATACAACCGGAAGTCTACAATTGTCGACATACATTTCTCAACTAGATTGCAAAAACCTTTCAAATGATTGAGATCCAAATACCATGGCCATGGCAAAGTGTGAACAACACTCGGACTGAACTCAAGCAAAGGATATAATCTAGGTAAAAATGATCTTGCTCAATAATGGGAAGGTATTCATAAGCAATACCTACACCAGTTTTCTTCTAGAAACAGAATTGAGAACAACGAGGTGGTGAAACAAAGAGCAAGTATTGTAGCACAAGGGTTCACGCAGATACCCAACTATTCTTCAGAGGTGGAATCTCATTCTGATAACTTATATCATTGGCAATTCAAAATCATCTATCTCTGCAATTGATAGATGTAGTGATTACATATCCATGTAGATCACTAGATTCAGATATAGATGGTTCCCGGCAGAACCTCAATTCTAAATCGAAGTATAAAATGCAACATACATTGTGTAAAATCAATACGTCACCATATGACTTATTATTATCGTTGGTACATTTGGTACAACCGACGTAGTGAGTTCCTTATTCACAAGGATTACTCCTACAATAATGATTATCCATGTTTGTGCGTCTGCAATGACGACACATGTAATCATCTAAATGACGGAGTTTAAAATGAAGGATTTGGGTAAACCAAAATACTGCTCGTTACTACAAATTGAGCACCTTCATTCATACATTATGGTATACTATGTTGTCTATATCCATAATATATTGGAGAAATTCATTGTGGACAAATCTTATCCATCCATAACTCTCATGGTAGTTCATTCTCTAGACGTAGAGAAAGATCTATTTAGACCAAGAGATGATGGAAATGAGATATTGGGACTCAACGTTCCATAATGCCATTGGATCCACCAAACACAATTGGTTGGTACTCAAGAATATCTTTCGATATCTCCAAGGCATCAAACATCATGTCCTGGTTCAGTTTCATAGAAATGTGAACACTGATATCATTGGATACATCGATCAGATCCCCACTATGTCAGAGCGTAGACAAGCTTAGTGTTCCTACTAGGTGTGGTAGTCCTCTCATGAAGAGTCTTCAAAACAGGCCTCATGACTACATCCACCAACCATTATCTCAACGATAATGTTTCTTGTGTTGCCCGGATGCAAACAGGGTACATAATAAGCGATATCACTATATTGCATATCTTGCAAGTCAAATCATGTGAATAATTTGTTCACCAAGTCTCTACCTGCTTCTACATTCCAGAAATACGTTCATGGAATTGGTATGTGATGGCTTCGGAATTTGCAAGAATCAGGGGGAGTACCTTTCTGAATTGTTCATGTTCAAAGCATCATATTATACTCTTTTTCCCTTCATGAGTTTACTTTAAAGGTTCTCATAAAGGTTTTTATTGAGGTAATATCAACATGAGATCATATGTCATACTTTCAGTTTTCCCCACCGGGGTTTTTAGGAAAGTATATACGACATATTTATTGTTTTCCAAACTCTATGGTTCTCACATATTGAGTTAAAAGGAGACGATAACTATTGTATGTTGCACCATTTTGTCCTTATTTTCCCACAGGGTTTGAAGGAGTTTTAACAACATATCAAACACCTTGCTCCTCACATTTTTCCCACAGGATTTTTGGAGTCTTTAAGAAGATGGTGATGCTCACAAAGTACAAGCTGTGATTAGGGGGAGTGTTAGGATTAATTAATATGTGTTAATTAATGGGTTAATCCCTGCTTTATAGGAAGTGGTGGCAGTTGTATTTTGGCAACAATCGCGACGGTTGCTCGCTGTTAGAAAGGGAAACGAGAGACAATTGAGAGAGCCTTGGCACATATGTAAAAGTGAATGGTTGTTTTCATTGATGATGGCATTTACACATATATATAGCCCCTGAAGGGATGCGATCGAAGGGATGTGAGGCAACCGCCTCAGTTAGGAAAAGCAAGAATTAATAGGATTAATTAAATCCTAACACTCCCCTAATCCATGCTTGTTAGTGTAAGTATCATCTTCTTGAAAAAAGCTCCTCCAAAACCCTGTGGGAAAAATATGAGGAGATAGGTGTTTGATATGTTGCTAAAACTCCTTCAAACCCGGTGGGAAAATAAGGAGAAAATGATGCAACATATAATGGTCATTGTCTCTTAACTCAATACGACAAAACTCATAGAGTTTAGAAGACAATAAATATGTCACACATACTTTCTTAAAAACCTCGGTGGGGAAAACAGAAAATATGACATATGGTCTTGTGTTGATATTACCTCATTAAAAACCTTTATGAGAACCTATAAAGTAAACTCATGAAGGGAAAAAATGTATAATATGATGCTTTTAACACGAACAATTCAGGAAGATACTCCCCCTGATTCTTGCATATTCCAAAGTCGTCATATACCAATTCCATGAACACATTTCTGGAACATAGAAGTTGGTAGAGACCTGGTGAACAAATCAGTCGCATGATTTGACTTGCAAGATATGCAATATAGAGATATTGCTTATTATTTAACCTGTTTGCATCTGGGCAACACAAGAAACATTATCGTTGAGATAATGGTTGGTAGATGTAGCCATGAGGTCTGTTTCGAAGACTCTTCATGAGAGGGCTACCACACCTAGTAGGAGCACTAAGCTTGTCTACGATCTGACATAGTGGGGATCTGATCGATGTATCCAAAGATATCGGTGTTCACATTTCTGTGAAACTGAAAAACTAGAACAAGATGTTTGATGCCTTGGAGATATCAAAAGATATTCTTGAGTAGCAACCAATTGTGTTTGGTGGATCCAATGGCATTATGGAACGTTGAGTCCCAATATCTCATTTCCATCATCTCTTGGTCTAAATAGATCTTTCTTTATGTCTAGGGAATGAACTACCATAAGAGTTATGGATGGATAAGATTTTTCCACAATGGATTTATTCAATATATTATGTATATAAATGCTACCTCTTGAGCACTCGTTGGATTTCCCCGAAGAGGAGAGGATGATGCAGCAAAGTAGCGTAAGTATTTCCCTCAGTTTTTGAGAACCAAGGTATCAATCCAGTAGGAGGCTACGCGCGAGTCCCTCGTACCTACACAAAAACAATAGCTCAACACAACCAACGCGCTTAGGGGTTGTCAATCCCTTCACGGTCACTTACGAAAGTGAGATCTGATAGAGATGATAAATAATATTTTTTGGTATTTTTGGTATAGAGATGCAAAGTAAAAAGTAAAAGGCAAAGTAAAAGCAAAGCAATAATAAAGTGATGGAGATTAATATGATGAGAAAGAGACCCGGGGGCCATAGGTTTCACTAGTGGCTTCTCTCAAGAGCATAAGTATTCTACGGTGGGTGAACGAATTATTGTTGAGCAATTGACAAAATTGAGCATAGTTATGAGAATATCTAGGTATGATCATGTATATAGGCATCACGTCCGAGACAAGTAGACCGACTCCTGCCTGCATCTACTACTATTACTCCACTCATCGACCGCTATCCAGCATGCATCTAGAGTATTAAGTTAAAAACAGAGTAACGCCTTAAGCAAGATGACATGATGTAGAGGGATAGTTTCATGCAATATGATAAAAAAACCATCTTGTTATCCTCGATGGCAACAATACAATACGTGCCTTGCTGCCCCTTTTGTCACTGGGAAAGGACACCGCAAGATCGAACCCAAAGCTAAGCACTTCTCCCATGGCAAGAACAACCAATCTAGCAGGCCAAACCAAACTGATAATTCAAAGAGACTTGCAAAGATAACCAATCATACATAAAAGAATTCAGAGAAGATTCAAATATTATTCATAGATAGACTTGATCATAAACCCACAATTCATCGGTCTCAACAAACACACCGCAAAAAGAAGATTACATCAAATAGATCTACACAAGAGAGGGGGAGAACATTGTATTGAGATCCAAAAAGAGAGAAGAAGCCATCTAGCTACTAACTATGGACCCGTAGGTCTGAAGTAAACTACTCACACTTCATCGGAGGGGCTTGGATGATGATGTAGAAGCCCTCCGTGATCGATGCCCCCTCCGGCGGAGCTCTGGAACAGGCCCCAAGATGGGATCTCGTGGATACAGAAAGTTGCGGCGGTGGAATTAGGTTTTTGGCTCTGTATCTGATCGTTTGGGGGTACGTGGATATATATAGGAGGAAGAAGTACGTCGGTGGAGCAACAGGGGGCCCACGAGGGTGGGGCGCGCCTGGGGGGTAGGGCGCGCCCCCTACCTCGTGGCCTCTTGTTACGTGCCTTGACGTAGGGTTCAAGTCTCCTGAGTTGTATTCGGTGAGAAAATCACGTTCCCGAAGGTTTCATTCCGTTTGGACTCCGTTTGATATTCCTTTTCTTCGAAACCCTAAAACAGGCAAAAACAGCAATTCTAGGCTGGGCCTCCGGTTAGTAGGTTAGTCCCAAAAATAATATAAAAGTGGATAATAAAGCCCAATAATGTCCAAAACAGTAGATAATATAGCATGGAGCAATCAAAAATTATAGATACGTTGGAGACGTATCAATAGACAACATAGTATACCATAATGTATGAATGAAGGTGCTCAATTTGTAGTAACGAGTGGTATTTTGGTTTACCCAAATCCTTCATTTTAAACTCCGTCATTTAGATGATTACATGTGTCGTCATTGCAGACACACAAACATGGATAATTATCATTGTAGGAGTAATCCTTGTGTATAAGGAACTCACTACGTCGGTTATACCAAATGTACCGACAACAATAAGCCATATGGTGATTATTGATTTTACACAATGTATGTTGCGTATTGCATTTCGATTCAGAAGTGAGATTCCATCGGGAATCAACCATATATGTCTGAATCTAGTGATCCACATGGATATGTGATCGCTACATCTATCAACTACAGAGATAGATGATTTTGTAATGCCAATGATATAAGTTATCGGAAAGAGATTCCACCTCTGGAGAATAGTTGGGTATCTGTGTGAACCCTTGTGCTACAGTACTTGCTCTTTGTTTCACCACCTTGTTGTTCTCAATTTTGTTCCAGAAGAAAACTGGTGTAGGTATTGCTTATGATACCTTCTCATTATTGAGCAAGATTATTTCTACCTAGATTATACCCTTTGCTTGAGTTCAGTCCGAGTGTTGTTCACACTTTGCCATGGCCATGGTCTTTGGATCTGAATCACTTGAAAGGTTCTTTCAATCTAGCTGAGAAATGTATGTCGACAATTGTAGACTTCCGGTTATATGTTTCTCCAGAACCTATATATCAATATAGTTGATGGATATATCGTTACCCATAGTGACTGCTCGCGATTTCCCAATGCGTTTGAGTCGGGTATTCCGATGTCCCGGTCATTTTGTGCACTATGACCTGGTTGGTGGAGGTTTCCTGTCCACTGGTTGTATACTACCCATCAGGTGTCTGTCAACGTGAAGTTGACTTGCATTTACTGATTCACAAGCCTTGATATCCTTGCTTGCGAGAAGCTAAATCCTGATGTACTATTGTCGTACTTCTCCCCCTGTTGCTTTGAACGGGGAGTTGAGTGGTTTTAGTTGGTATCTCCACTCTTTCCGACATATTTTTCAGGATTGTAGGATTGTATGACACCTTTATAGTCAGTATCTGGCAGGTTATTTGCAATGTGTTGCAAATCTTCTGAATGCATGGTTCAGATCTTTGAGTACATGGATTTGAGGCAGAAATGTTTTTAACATTCCACTAATTTCCTGGCATTCTTTATGGTACTTGAAATCTCCCCCTAATGCCTGGAAATGTTCCTCATTGAATTAGCATACTGGCCTTGAATAACTCCCCATTCGAGGGGCTTGAGGTATTGACAGAAATACAGTTATTCCTCACATAGATCCCAACTATATGTTGAGGGGCCAATGATGTATGCCGGGTGGTGATATCGGTATGCAACCGAAATACCTCAGATAGGGAATACTTGGTAGATATCCACATATCAAAGATAGAGGGAAATAATATTATGCAGTTCTGTCATGAGCGTGTAAAACTGCATGACTCCAACGTAAAGTTGGCAAGTTGCAATTCCAAAGTAAAGATAATGCAATGAGCTTAACTCTTTGGATAGGATTCTACCAAACCATTTTGAGTCTAGACATTAGGAAAAATTGCTAAACTCAATCCAAGGGCCGTAGAGAAGGCACTCAAGGAGAATTCTGCAATGATATCCATTCGATTTGCTTGAAATCGATGTCAGGATAATGAGCCAATGGTTTCGTGTGAATAAAGCACACACTTAAGACCATCATGTAGATATGCTAGAACCATGGAATACCTTAATAGTCTAGTCAATGGATGGGAAGAGCCACTTACCTCAACTTGATGCACTCAAGGAGGCTGAGTGGTTCAGCATAGACTTTAAGGTGTGCAAGCCTTAAAATTAGCTTCCCTATGTCACTTGTAGTGCACATAAAATCCAAATCATGTTAGAACTTAGCATCATAATAATCATAAACTATTAGAATTGCTGATAGTTTCGGTTTCAACCCAATGTCTCGATGACCAAGGCGAGTATGCCAAGTTTTTCATGTACAAGACATTTTGGAAAACTCTCTTGAGCGCAACATGTGCTACGGGTTTTGTAATATGTGTAGTACAATCCAGATGATACATACAGAATGTGCTTGCCATATCCGTTGCATATGGTAAAGAGAATGTATTTCTCTTTCTCGTCAGCATAAGTTTCTCTATGGAAACCATTTTGACGAATATCTCTATAGCTTAGTAGGGTACGAGTTAAACTTGGGAAGCAATGAAGGATCCCGATGTTACTCGAGTACCCACAGGGATAGTAAATATGACTTGAGTTGAGCCAACAAATACCTCATCGCGTCTAGCGATTTTAAAATATCTCCTTTCTCTCAATGAGAGTGGAAACATTGGACTTCCCTGAGTATAGAGTATGTGGTGCATATGTCCACAAGGCACATATCATTTTTCATCGGATTGACTCCCGTAGAAATCTATATATAGACATGAAGATTCTCAAGAAAATCACTGCCGGATATATAGAATACATACAAATGAATTTTTATCAAAGTGCTGATACAACATATTGTGATATACAATATATGATGACAACAATAATCATGTTCTTATTAGAACATCATAAATGGACATAAATAAATAGACCACTAAGGAGACTCGGGGACTAAATGTATAGTCTCCAAACATGTCGGTTGATGCATTTTCAACCATCATGCTCTCCATGCTCATAGGGTCTTGTGACAGCTTGATGGTGTCAGGTTGAGGGTTTGAAGTGAGTTTCAAACCATTACCCTTGAGGTCCTTTGCGTTCCGGTGGCGTGGCTTGGATTGCACGCGCTATCCCATGGGATGCAAGACTGATCTTGATGTCCATGACCCGCCTAAGTAAGTTGTGGCCATTGAGGACAAGTGCCTCAAATTTTTAGCCATCGATTACTTATAGGGGCAAGCCAGAGATAATTAATTTACAAGAAGTAAATTAAACACCATCATGGTTTTGTAATAAGAATGCAAAAATTTGATTCAAGTGTATAACTTGAAAATGCTCAACCTCAATTGTGGGAACATAACACATTGAAGATCATACAGATCTCATAGTAATAGAGATAGTCTGCACATGAACAGTAGATCCAACTCATTACATTGTGTTTTCCTAATATAATGAGGGAGATGTTATTGTCAAAAATTTACAAGTTTGTTGTGCGGGAGAAATCAATCTCGACCGCTATGACATGTTCATGAAGAATATCAATGTGGTAAACACATAGAACATATCTGTTGGAAATATGCCCTAGAGGCAATAATAAATTGGTTATTATTATATTTCCTTGTTCATGATAATCGTTTATTATCCATGCTAGAATTGTATTGATAGGAAACTCAGATACATGTGTGGATACATAGACAACACCATGTCCCTGGTAAGCCTCTAGTTGACTAGCTCGTTGATCAATAGATGGTTACGGTTTCCTGACCATGGACATTGGATGTCGTTGATAACGGGATCACATCATTAGGAGAATGATGTGATGGACCAGACCCAAACCTAAGCCTAGCACAAGATCATGTAGTTCGTATGGTAAAGCTTTTCTAATGTCAAGTATCATTTCCTTAGACCATGAGATTGTGCAACTCCCGGATACTGTAGGAGTGCTTTGGGTGTGCCAAATGTCACAACGTAACTGGGTGGCTATAAAGGTACATTAAAGGTATCTCCGAAAGTGTCTGTTGGGTTGGCACGAATCGAGACTGGGATTTGTCACTCCATATAAACGGAGAGGTATCTCTGGGCCCACTCGGTAGGACATCATCATAATGTGCACAATGTGATCAAGGAGTTGATCACGGGATGATGTGTTACAGAACGAGTAAAAGAGACTTGCCAGTAACGAGATTGAACAAGGTATCGGGATACCGACGATCGAATCTCGGGCAAGTATCGTACCGCTAGACAAAGGGAATTATATACGGGATTGATTAAGTCCTTGACATCGTGGTTCATCCGATGAGATCGTCGTGGAACATGTGGGAGCCAACATGGGTATCCAGATCCCGCTGTTGGTTATTGACCGGAGAGTTATCTCGGTCATGTCTGCATGGTTCCCGAACCCGTAGGGTCTACACACTTAAGGTTCGATGACGCTAGGGTTATAAGGAATAGATATACGTGGTTACCGAATGTTGTTCGGAGTCCCGGATGAGATCCCGGACGTCACGAGGAGTTCCGGAATGGTCCGGAGGTAAAGATTTATATATGGGAAGTCCTGTTTTGGTCATCGGAAAAGTTTCGGGTTTTATCGGTAACGTACCGGGACCACCGGGAGGGTCCCGGGGGTCCACCAAGTGGGGCCACAAGCCCCGGAGGGCTGCATGGGCCAAGTGTGGGAGGGGACCAGCCCCAGGTGGGCTGGTGCGCCCCCCCACAAGTGCCCAAGGCGCCTAAAGGGGAGGAGGGGGCAAACCCTAAGGGCAGATGGGCCTTAGGGCCCATGCCTGGTGCGCCTCCCTCTCCCCCTCCCCTTGGCCGCCCCCTAGATGGGATCTAGGGGCTGCCACCACCCCTAGGGAGGGAACCCTAGGTGGGGGCGCAGCCCCTCCCCTTCCCCTATATATACTTGAGGTTTGGGCTGCCCAAGACACACGAGTTCCTCTCCTTCTTGGCGCAGCCCTACCCCTCTCCCTCCTCGTCTCTTGCGGTGCTTGGCGAAGCCCTGCTGGAGTACCACGCTCCTCCACCACCACCATGTCGTTGTGCTGCTGCTGGATGGAGTCTTCCTTAATCTCTCCCTCTCTCCTTGCTGGATCAAGGCATGGGAGACATCACTGGGCTGTACGTGTGTTGAACACGAAGGTGTCGTCCGTTCGGCACTAGGGTCATTGGTGATTTGGATCATGACGAGTACGACTCCTTCAACCCCGTTCTCTTGAACGCTTCCGCGTAGCGATCTACAAGGGTATGTAGATGCACTCTCCTTCCCCTCGTTGATGGTCTCTCCATAGATAGATCTTGGTGACACGTAGGAAAATTTTGAATTTCTGCTACGTTCCCCAACAGTGGCATCATGAGCTAGGTCTATGCGTAGTTACTATGCACGAGTAGAACACAAAGTAGTTGTGGGCGTTGATTTTGTTCAATATGCTTACCGTTACTAGTCCAATCTTGATTCGGCGGTATTGTGGGATGAAGCGGCCCGGACCGACCTTACACGTACTCTTACGTGAGACTGGTTCCACCGACTGACATGCACTAGTTGCATAAGGTGGCTAGCGGGTGTCTGTCTCTCCCACTTTAGTCGGATCGGATTCGATGAAAAGGGTCCTTATGAAGGGTAAATAGCAATTGGCATATCACGTTGTGGTTTTTGCGTAGGTAAGAAACGTTCTTGCTAGAAACCCATAGCAGCCACGTAAAACATGCAAACAACAATTAGAGGACGTCTAACTTGTTTTTGCAGGGTATGATATGTGATGTGATATGGCCAAGAAGAATGTGATGAATGATATGTGATGTATGAGATTGATCATGTTCTTGTAATAGGAATCACGACTTGCATGTCGATGAGTATGACAACCGGTAGGAGCCATAGGAGTTGTCTTTATTTATTGTATGACCTGCGTGTCATTGTACAACGCCATGTAATTACTTTACTTTATTGCTAACCGGTAGCCATAGTAGTAGAAGTAATAAGTTGGTGAGACAACTTCATGGAGACACAATGATGGGGATCATGATGATGGAGATCATGGTGTCATGCCGACGACAATGATGATCATGGAGCCCCGAAGATGGAGATCAAAAGGAGCAATATGATATTGGCCATATCATGTCACTATTTGATTGCATGTGATGTTTATCATGTTTATACATCTTATTTGCTTAGAACGACGGTAGTAAATAAGATGATCCCTCATTAAAATTTCAAGAAAGTGTTCCCCCTAACTGTGCACCGTTGCGAAAGTTCATCGTTTCGAAGCACCACGTGATGATCGAGTGTGATAGATTCTTACGTTCACATACAATGGGTGTAAGCCAGATTTACACACGCGAAACACTTAGGTTGACTTGACGAGCCTAGCATGTACAGACATGGCCTCGGAACACAAGAGACCGAAAGGTCGAGCATGAGTCATATGGTAGATACGATCAACATGAAGATGTTCACCGATGATGACTAGTCCGTCTCACGTGATGATCGGACACGGCCTAGTTGACTCGGATCATGTAATCACTTAGATGACTAGAGGGATGTCTATCTGAGTGGGAGTTCATAAGATGAACTTAATTATCCTGAACATAGTCAAAAGGTCTTCGCAAATTATGTCGTAGCTCGCGCTTCAGTTCTACTGTTTAGATATGTTCCTAGAGAAAATTTAGTTGAAAGTTGATAGTAGCAATTATGCAGACAGTAGAAGGCTTATGTCCTTAATGCACCGCTCAGTGTGCTGAACCTCGAACGTCATCTGTGGATGTTGCGAACATCTGACATACACGTTTTGATGACTACATGATAGTTCAGTGCGTAATGCTAAATGGTTTAGAATTGAGGCACCAAAGACGTTTTTGAAACATCGCGGAACATATGAGATGTTCCAAGGACTGAAATTGGGATTTCAGGCTCGTGCCCATGTCAAGAGGTATAAGACCTCCGACGATTTTCTTAGCCTACATAATAAGGGAGAAAAGCTCAATCTTGAGCTTGTGCTCAGATTGTCTGAGTACAACAATCGCTTGAATCGAGTGGGAGTTGATCTTCCAGATGAAATAGTGATGGTTCTCCAAAGTCACTGCCACCAAGCTACTAGAGCTTCATGATGAACTATAACATATCAGGGATAGATATGATCCTTGAGCTATTCGCGACACCGCGAAAGTAGAAATCAAAAGGGAGCATCAATTGTTGATGGTTAGTAAAACCACTAGTTTCAAGAAGGGCAAGGGCAAGAAAGGGATACTTCATGGAACAACAAATCAGTTGCTATTCTAGTGAAGAAACCCAAAGTTGAACCCAAGCCCGAGACTAAGTGCTTCTGTAATAACGGGAACAGTCACTGGAGCAGAATTACCCTAGATACTTGGTAGATGAGAAGGCTGGCAAGGTCGATAGAAGTATATTGGATATACATTGTGTTAGTGTGTACTTTACTAGTACTCCTAGTAGCACCATGGCTTTAGATACCGGTTCGGTTGCTAAGTGTTAGTAAACTCGAAATAAAAGGCTGCGGAGTAAACGGAGACTAGCTAAAGGTGAGCTAGCGATATGTGTTGGAAGTTTTTCCCAAGCTTGATGTGATCAAGCATCGCACGCTCCCTCTACCATCGAGATTGGTGTTTGCGTTGAGCGTAGACATGATTGGATTATGTCTATCGCAATACGGTTATTCATTTAAGGAGAATAATGGTTACTCTGTTTATTTGAATAATACCTTCAATGGTCTTGCACCTAAAATGAATGGTTTATTGAATCTCGATCGTAGAGATACACATGTTCATGCCAAAAGATATAAGATAGTAATGATAGTACCACCTACTTGTGGCACTGTCACGTAAGTCATATCGGTATAAAACGCATGAAGAAGCTCCATGTTGATGGATCTTTGGGCTCACTCGTTTTGAAAAGTTTGAGATATGCGAACCATGTCTATTGGTGTATATGCATGAAGAAACTCCATGCAAATGGACCGTTTGGACTCACTTGATTTTGAATCACTTGAGACATGCAAATCATACCACATGGGCAAGATGACTGAAAGCCTCGTTTTCAGTAAAATGGAACTAGAAAGCAACTTGTTGGAAGTAATACATTTTGATGTGTGCAGTCCAATGAGTGCTGAGGCGTGTAGTGGATATCGTTATGTTCTTACTTCACAGATGATTTGAGTAGATGTTGAGTATATTTACTTGATGAATCACGAGTCTGAATTATTGAAAGGTTCAAGTAATTTCAGGGTGAAGTTGAAAGATCGTCGTGACAAGAGGATAAAATATCTATGATATGATCATAGAGATGAATATCTGAATTACGAGTTTGGCACAGAATTAAGACATTGTGGAAATTGTTTCACAACTAATACAGCCTGGAACACCATAGTGTGATGGTGTGTCCGAACATCATAACTGCACCCTATTGGATATGATGCATACCATGATGTCTCTTATCGTATTACCACGATAGTTTATGGGTTAGGCATTAGAGACAACCACATTCACTTTAAATAGGGTACCACGTAATTCCGATGAGATGACACCGTATGAACTATGGTTTAGGGAAACCTAAGCTGTCATTTCTTAAAAGTTTGGGGCTGCAACGCTTATGTGAAAAAGTTTCAGGCAGATAAGCTCGAACCCAAAGCGGATAAATGCATCTTCATAGGACACCCAAAACAGTTGGGTATACCTCCTGTCTCAGATCCGAAAGCAATAAGGGATTGTTTCTAGAATCGGGTCCTTTCTCGAGGAAAAGTTTCTCTCGAAAGAATTGAGTGGGAGGATGGTGGAGACTTGATGAGGTTATCGAACCGTCTCTTCAACTAGTGTGTGGCAGGGCACAGGAAGTTGTTCCTGTGGCACCTACACCAATTGAAGTGGAAGCTTATGATAGTGATCATGAAACTTCAGATCAAGTCACTACCAAACCTCGTGGGATGACAAGGATGCGTACTACTTCAGAGTGGTACGTAATCCTGTCTCGGAAGTCATGTTGCTAGACAACAATGAACCTACGAACTATGGACAAGCGATGGTGGGCCTGGATTCCAAAATGGCTCGAGGCCATATAATCCGAGAGAGGATCCATATATGAAAACAAAGTGTAGACTTTGGAAGAACTACTTGATGGTCGTAAGGCTGTTAGGTACATATGGATTTTAAAAGGAAGACGAACAATGATGGTAAGTATCACCATTGAGAAAGCTCAACTTGTCGTTAAGATGTTTCTCGACAAGTTCAAGGAATTGACTACGATGAGACTTTCTCACACGTAGCGATGCTAAAAGTCTGTTGGAATTATGTTAGCAGTTACTGCATTATTTATGAAATCTTGCAGACAGGATGCCAAAACATTGTTTCCTCGACGATTTTCTTGAGGAAAGGTTGTATGTGATACAACCGGAAGGTTTTGTCAATCCTGAAAGATGCTAACAAGTATGCAAAGCTCCAGCAATCCTTCTAAGGATTGGAGTAAGCATCTCGGAGTTGGAATGTATGCTTTGATGAGATGATCAAAGTTTTGGGTGTATACAAAGTTTATGAGAAACTTGTATTTCCAAAGAAGTGAGTGGGAGCACTATAGAATTTCTGATGAGTATATGTTGTTGACATATTGTTGATCAGAAATGACGTAGAATTTCTGGAAAGCATATAGGGTTATTTGGAAAGTGTTTTTCAATGGAAAGCCTGGATTAAGCTACTTGAACATTGAGCATCAAGATCTATAAGGATAGATCAAAACGCTTAATGGTACTTTCAAATGAGCACATACCTTGACATGATCTTGAAGGTTTTCAAGATAGATCAGTCAAAGAAGGAGTTCTTGCCTGAGTTGCAAGGTATGAAGTTAAGACTTAAAGCTCGACCACGGCAGAAGAAATAGGAAGGACGAAGGTCGTCCCCTATGCTTTTGTCATAGGCTCTATACGGTATGCCATGCTGAGTACCGCACCTGATGTGTGCCTTGCCACATATCTGGCAAGAGGGTACAAAGGTAATCTAGGAGTAGATCACCAGATAGCGGTCTAAATTATCCTTAGAGGAATAAGGATATGTTTCTCGGTTATGGAGGTGATAAAGAGTTCGACGTAAATAGTTATGTCGATGCAAGATTAACACCTATCCGGATAGCTCTGAGTAGAGATACCGGATACGTATAATGGAGCAACAATTTAGAATAGCTCCAAGTAGAACAGTTATTTGAAATGGCTCCAAATGTAGCGTAATAGTTGCATCCACAAGATGACATAGAAATTTGCGAAGTACATACGGATCTGAATGTTGCAGACCCGTTGACTGAAACCTCTCTCACAAGCATAACATGATCAAACCCAGAACTCTTTGGGTGTTAGTCACATGGGGATGTGACCTTGAGTGTTAATCACATAGCGATGTGAACTGGATTATTGACTCTAGTGCAAGTGGGAGATTGTTGGAAATATGCCCTAGAGGCAATAATAAATTGGTTATTATTATATTTCCTTGTTCATGATAATCGTTTATTATCCATGCTAGAATTGTATTGATAGGAAACTCAGATACATGTGTGGATACATAGACAACACCATGTCCCTGGTAAGCCTCTAGTTGACTAGCTCGTTGATCAATAGATGGTTACGGTTTCCTGACCATGGACATTGGATGTCGTTGATAACGGGATCACATCATTAGGAGAATGATGTGATGGACTAGACCCAAACCTAAGCCTAGCACAAGATCATGTAGTTCGTATGGTAA